>NW_027105546.1:483188-500650 GCF_000696795.3 Halyomorpha halys
CGTTGGACGTGTAAATGAAATAAATGTTTTGAGACTATAATTTGGATAGTGTTTTTGAATTATTTAGTAAAAAAATTGCCAGTCTGAAGAAAGAATTTTAAGATTATAAATAAGTTCTCTTTGATGAGAGTTAGGTTTTATTCTCATAAATATAGTAAGTATAACAGGTCTTAAATGCTGAATTTTCTAAAATATTGCTCTAGTATTCTATGTTTATTAAAAAAAAAATGAAAAACATTAAATGTTCTCTTTGTTACCTACAATAAGCAATTTATAAATAACAAATACTACAGGATTTTGTGAATAACCAAAAAAGTACCAAGGAAAAGTTTGATACATCGGATTCGAACGAGAAAGGCCGATACCGCTTGGTCTTTCCCGATTGCATGTCAGCTTCCTTATCTTTTTTAAAAATGTTTTATTCTTTAAAATGTAAAATTTATATTTTTTATTACCACCTCGAGAAACCCTCGAGGAATAGAAAAAAGATTTTGTTCATAATTTTCGCCTTCTCTGGCCTTTAGATTGTTTTTCTCGAAAAAAAAAAAATAGCTACGACTTCAACAGGAGTCCAGGAATCGACAAAGTACTTAGAGACGTAAAATATGTAGTAAGGTTTTGTGATGCGCTTACAGCACTAGATGTTTCCTTGTCCTAGTTTCAATACATAAGAACGTCAAAAAAAATAGACAATTTAGTAAATATAGGATAATATCTTATACCATTGTTCCATTTAAACGGAAGATTCAAAATTATAAGTATATGACTCGCTAACGCTAGCGTCCTATGTCGTCGAGATAAAAAAAAAAAGATCCTTGCTGAAAGCAGCATCTTTTCTTCACTCTAATTCGGTGGAAACCCATGAGTGAGTAGAGACACTTCCGAAGTGTCCTCGGGCAGCCGAGGAGGAGATAGATAAAGGGATGTGGAGGAAAAGAAGAAAGAAGCTTGAGTAAGTCACCTTCCTCCCGTGCCATCACCATCCATCAATATCCATCCAATATCAATATCTATAGTTTTCATAGACCCATAACCAAAATTAATTAACACACCTTAACTATTAATTTTTTTTTTCGTCAATCATTCATACCCTGTAGTTGACGATAGATATAGTATTTAATATTAATTATTCTCTCTTGTTCAACCAACCTATAGATTGTAGATAAATTCTCTTTGTTACTTTATGCCTTATTTTCATTGCAATTAATTTCGACAGAGTCCACTAACAATATTCAACCAGCCAATTAAAAGTGAAGTATCGCCTGGCCTTAGGATGAAGGCGCACTTCATACGACTATAATAAATATAAATTCAACTGAACTGAAAAATATGGAAATTCCTTGAAGGTGGTAAGTAACATGCAATTAACGATAATTAGCATCAGAATCTTAATCTAAGTTTTTAACATAAAAAAATAATATTGTAATAATACGTCCTAAAATTAGGTTGAGAAGGAACTCATTTATTCATTTTTGGATTATATTAGCCTAATTAATCAGCTTATTCTTTAGAGATGTTGCAGTGAAGACGAAAACGAGTTTTTTCATAACAAATTATTAATTTTGATTGACTAATCTCTAGAGATGGGACTTTTATATGTGTGTGTAATAATAAAATCAAAATATGGAGATATTTAATTCAAAGAAACTCAAAATAAAATATTGAAATAAACAAAATGTATTACTTTTTATTTTGTTAAAATGTTTATTTTACATGAACAAATAAAATAAAATTATTAGTCTGTTGATAAAACTTGTAAAAATTAGTCCAGAAATGATGAAAGGATTTTGGAAAGGAGGGTGGCAGTGAAAGAAAAGTAGTTTTTGGAATTAACGAAAATAGGTTGTTGTTGATTGTTGCTTAAAGGCGTTTTTAAAGAAAACCATCATCTGGTCATCAACGCCTATGATAAAAGTAAAAAAAAATTATAAAAAAAATAAATAAATAAATAAATAAAAAATTAAAATCGAAGAGGAGCTCTAATTTCGAAAGAAAGAACTTTCATCCCATTTGACCTGCCATTTTTCTAATATTTGAACATCTTTTCTAACATTTGAAAATCTTTTCTTTATTTGAAATCCATATTGCCCTAATAAGGGCAATAAATCTAAATTGAGTTGATATAGACTAAAAGAACAGACATTCAGCTTTCCAAGGGTTATATTAATGTAGGAATTAGATAAAATGAAGAGGAGCTTTGAAAGATTATATGAACAATACTGGAAGAAAAAAAAAATGGTGAAAGAAACATTTTTAATATTTTTGAAAAATGGTATTTAGAGATTCGAAACGACATAAAAATCAGATATGATTGGTTTTTGTCCGAAAACATAAAAAACCTACTTTACCCCAAGCCACATTATGTTTTTATGATTTTTTGTAAATATAATCTAGATTAATGGAATCAGTGATATTTTATTCTTATTCCTTGGAAAGAGATGGACCGATTTGTATACAATAACTGTGAAAAAAAAACGTATACTTACTGAGCTACTTAAGCAGGTTTAATTAAATTAAGCAATTAAAACTTTTTTTTATTCTTTTATTTCTTATTTTGTTATAATTTAGTTTATAAGTATCTAAATATGGTGTGAATGAGCTCTATAATGCCTATTACCATTTCTCATAAATATAAGACAGAATTTAATATTACTCAATCGAAAAAAAAAAAAAATACAAAATTTATAGTTTTCTGATATGTTTTTCCTCTTCACTAGAGAGAGTAGAGAAGCTTCGTTTTCGTCATCTGGATCAAGTGAAATTTTTTTTTTTTTTTTACGTTAGATCTAATGAAAAACAAGAAAAGACGTTATAATTATTCAAAAAAAAATGTTCACTTGTAATTATATTCTAATTTACTGTTATTTTTATTAATTATTGTACCACTAAATGTAACAAAATCATTGTCATATTTAGTTTAACATAACAAGTGAAATTTATATTTAAAAAGTACCTGTAGGTATTAAAATATGTAAGCAGCTGGGAATAATTAATCAATAATTAATATTCATTTTAAATTGACTGGTTGTGGTTGTAATGAATCTGAGAATGTTTTATTAAACTGATTAATTAAATTTGGGCTAGGGGGATTATTTTTTTCACTATCACTATCGATATCAATAAGTCAAAATGAGGTAATATCTTTTTTTGACTCAGTCTGTTTCTGTAACTTGGTGGAAACAGTTAGCGAACACATAAAATTTACAAAAAAATATATATACATTTCGGTTCAAAATAAAAAAGAGAAATATGCACTAAAATATGTAAAAACCATAATATTTAAAAACATGTAAAACAAAAATTATTTATAATATCAGGAAATGTTCCCAGGAAGCATAAAATTGTATAGAAGTCACAAAAAAGTAATTGCATAGAAATCTCAAACCCAATTATTTCTGTATAGCAAAAAATAAGTTAGTAAAAATCGATAATATAGCTGAGTTCCATTATAAATGCACGTGGAGCTGTACTAGACTTAATTCAGCAGAACCTACGTGCCGGCTATTCCGTGGCTCCGAGAGACCGGACCACAATCCTGCACGTTTGGCATAATGGCATCCTGATCCATCTTTCTGAAGAACAGTGTCATGAGCGGCATACTGAAGAAGTTCCGACACGAGGAATAACTCAAGGTCTTCCAGGTGTCAATTCTTAACCACAGAAATGGACTAGGAATTCAAGGTGCATTCTTTTTTTCCATGATAATTTACAAAATTCTAGAGAGTATTATAGGATTACAGAATTCTAGAGTTATTAAAATTATAAAAGTCTCAATTTCATCCTAAGGACGATTTTTAACCACCCTTTCCCACTTCATTTTAGAAATCATTTTTTTTAACCAGTTCCGTCCGATTTTGAAAACTCAGTTTTATTAATTAGAAATCTACGGTACAATTAATTTATAAGATTGGTTTCGAACCTTATCTTTGTCGCGATAAAGATAAAACGTATTTTCATCTTTTCTAATATTGGTCTGATTTATGTTTGTTTTATTTTATAGAGAATTATATTACTTTTTCAATTAGTAGTTATAATTTTCCAAGATGTATATCTTTTTTTTAAACCATTTAAAAAACACCAAAATGTCATTTTTTTTTAGCGTGCATTTACAGTGAAATTACAATCTATAGGTGTTTGGATTACAGAAAGTTTTAGGTAAAATTGTATAAAAAAGTTCAGCAAAATAAATATAACAACTATTTTTATTTATTTATATTAAATATATTTTATTGGAAATGCGACAGTTTGAAGTTTTAAAAAATTAAAAATTAAAAAAAAAATTCTTTTTACGTCCCCAGTCATACTAAGTGATGATTTAATTAGTTAAAACTATATCATTGATCATTTATGAGTGAAAAAATTTTTAAAAAACTTTGTTTGGATTATTTAAACCGTGATGAAATAAAATGAGTTAAACCAAACAAATTTGTATTACAGACATTTCTAATGTTAATTAAATTAGTTGTATAGAGCCAAATGATTTATACAATCGATATTAATTTATTTCCAATTCCAAAAAAATATATTATGAACAGTTCCATAGGAATTATATTACTGGATATCGAAACTGTGTAGAAATGTCCTCTTTCGATTTTTAAGATGATTAGAACAACACGCTCTTAGATCAGGAAGTTATAAATGTCCTTTACACATGTGCACTTTTATTGGAAAACAAAAATGTTATTGCCTGCTGAGTTTCTTATAAAATTTTTTATTTTATTTTTTGTCAGTTCGGATTACTGGAGTGTTCGGAGTACCGAAGTTCGGATAAACGAGATTACTGTACTATGATCAATAAATGAGCGAGAGAGTAGCTGCAGAAATACAGCCAGGGCCCTGTTTCATAATAAAGTATAAACTAAGACTATTAGTCTTGTAGATTTATCTTAATTCAATTACACAGACTTGTACAACAGTAACTTGTACTTAAGTATTTTTTAATTCCTGTAATATCACTAATAGGCATCCCTATCATGAAAAAAATAATTATTAGTATTATTACCACACTAGTTTCTACACTTGTCTAGTACTATTAGCTTTCTTTATGAAACAAGGCCCTGGTTTTTAATATAAATTTTCACTATTGCTTTTTATAAAGCCAGAAAATAACATAATTTAAACTTTCACAATGTCAAAGATTATTGGAAACTAATTGTTTAATAATTTTATTAAGAAATAGCCTAAACTATGACAGATAAGTTGTATTTTTTAGTTTTTGAAAAAAAAAAGTGTCATATGTAATACATGACTTATTATAATAAACATCACTTTCTCTGTTTTATTGCTGAACGGATAAAAATAAATTATAAAATCATTAACATATTGATTGAGAATATTATACATTAAGTTGAACGGTAATGTGTCAATAATCTAATAATTTTATAAAGGATATCTTTCTAATTACATAATAGAGGTGAGATCATTTTAAAGCATTAATATTAATTTATAATTAATTCAGGAATAAAACCTTTTTTAAATAATGTTTTTGATTATGCCCAATTTCCTGAAATAGGTTTGAATGCATTTAAATTAATTTTGTGGTACAGCATATATTCTACCATATAATGGTCTTAATAGATAACACATGTAGACTTATATTTGATGGGCTGTTGTTTTAAATATTAATGGTTATTGGCTGAATTTATTCCATATTTGAAGTTAATTTCGGATAAGTAATTATGTTAAAATATGTCAAAGAGTAGAAAAATATATAAGTAATCGAAATGAATATACCAATAATTCATTATTAATCTCTTATAATTAATGTTTTTTATAATATTAAATTATAATACATTGTACTATTGTTAAAATTAGGAATACTCTTATCCATTATGTGTTTTCTCATGTAACAAAATTAAAATGCGTGTAGACGTGTAATACTTGTTATATAAATAATTAATAAGATGTAAAAATTTAAATAACACCTCGTTTCAGAATGTAGGACAGGAAAAACTCAAATTATTACTATATGTTTATTATTTAAATTATTTATGAATTTATTTTTATTACTTTTTATATAATTATATTTATATTTATTGCTTTTTATATTTATTAATGTTTATAATAATGTATTTATTTCCTTGTTTGCCCGTAAATATCTCTTGTTTCGTTCATAAAGTCTAATTAAATATTACATATAACATAAGTTACTTATGTCTGAAATTACATTAGATTTTTATTTATACATTATTAAACTTATTTTAAATATATATTTCTTAAATAAATTTCATTTTATATTTACTGAAGAAATAAAAATACGTTGGGTCATTTGAAATAATATATTTAAAGAGATACGCGAAAATAATGAATAAAAATATGAAGAAATCTAAGTAAAAACAAAACTAAAACATATATACTCGTATATATAAAAAAAGTAATCGAATATTATACAAAATAGCTGAAACTGGCGTCGAATTATACCATATGAAAGGTAACACCAATTGAATTATTAACGAATGGGCCGATTCCGAATTGGTGGCAGGCACGTATAGATAAAAATTATCTCTTGACGTGCTAAGGGAGGCTCAACAGATAGTTCTCTTGGACACAACTGTAAAAAAAAAAAATTTAATCCTTGAAAGGATTTATATCTGTAGGTGATAGAACTTGAAATACTTATTTATTCATTATTAATTAAGAAAAATTAGTAATTCCCTGGTCATAATACCTTTTTTTTTAATTGCTTTATTATTATAAGTGGAAAGAAAAACTTTGAGTGTAAATTTTTTTTTCTTGATCTGTAGAATTTTTTTTACACCAGCTTAAGTTAAAATTGTTTTTGATTAACCTCACGCTACTGCAGACTGTGGCAACTAACGCTGACGGGAAACCGTCTCTCAAGTCACTGAGAACATCATTAGATTGGAGAAAAAATAATCTAAAAAAAGTTACCAATACCAGTTACGCGGCTAGAAGAGAAGCGCTGGGATCTCTTGGAGCCCTGTTTTGCACATAGGGGCGGTAATGTTTATTTATTTCATTGTTTCTTAAATTTAACTTTCTTTATCTTGTACATTCATTATTACATCTAATTTTATATTTTATTTCTTTTATTATTTGCTCAAATTTATTTTATTATATTTTTGATGTAGATTCATATTTTTATTTATAAAAATCATTTATTTATTATTATTATTATTATTTTAAATTCAATTTTTTTTTTTAATTTAGTGAGTAATATTCTTTGTTATCATTTACATATTATTTCCTTATATTATTCTATTTCTCTACATATTATATGAAAGAATACTTTAACAATACTACTTAATGCTCTTAATTTGTGGCAGATTTTATTAATTCTCTTCAATAATATAAAAATTACATTTTCCAATGTTCTTTCTACCTTATACGAATTCAATTAGTGTATACCTGTAAATAATTCAAGTTTCAACGTAAAACTACAAACCCAATGTTAATTCAATTTTTAATATTATTTATTACAGAGGTATAAATCGATTCTCTTACTTCTTACATAACAGGTGAACCAGACAAACTTACCCCTAAGGCACACTGGATAACTAAGAAGGGAAATTACCGTTGAAACTATTAATAAATTACATATTGGAAAGAGTACAGCTGGCTCATAAAATATTCCGCCACAGCCAACGTAATGGCCGGTATCCTGCAGATATAAAATTAGAATCGATAGTCGGTATAAACTATCGAATGGTCCAACATTAGGTAGAAA
This sequence comes from Halyomorpha halys, assembly GCF_000696795.3. Classification (NCBI taxonomy): domain Eukaryota; kingdom Metazoa; phylum Arthropoda; class Insecta; order Hemiptera; family Pentatomidae; genus Halyomorpha; species Halyomorpha halys. The sequence goes on from NW_027105546.1 coordinate 490,876, forward strand.
TTACCTTCTGACCCGCGTAATAGCCAGCCAGCGATTATTCTAATTACAGCTAGGTAAGAGTATTTAGGGCAACTACAGGAAAGCCGAAAACCTTAAAGGCTCTTCTATTTCGGTATTAATATTAATTTTTGTTACCTGCGTCAAACGGTAGCTGTATCAATATTAATAATTTCCTGTTTTGTAGAATTTTTTTCCCCTGAGCCGGTCTCATCCCGGTCCTATGTGTTTTTGTTCACATTATTTGTCGCCGGGAGAAACATTAGTGTTGTCTGAAGAGGCATCATTATACCTCCACCTCTCTTCCTGTCTTTTTTTACTAAAGGGCTAAAGATTTTAATGACATAGACAGGTTAATGATGTCCTAAGATGTAAATTATCCACTGGTATATGAATCACAAGATGTCTCTGCAACAAACAAATAATAATCCTCGCGCACAATTCATCCACTATTATATTTATTATTGGAAGAATATTTACGAACAAAGCAAAGATACAAGAATTGTTAATGAAGTCAGCTAGCACATCAATTTAACGGGTTTCGTAGGGATATAATAGATAGAAATTTCAAAATCAGGAAGTTTACAAAAAAATAAATTTTTTGGATTAAATTTTTAATTTACGACATAAAACTATTTAAATTAACGCTATGATTTTTTGATTATTTCATTTCGAAATTTGAAATCCGTCAAATTTACGGGTCCAAGATCCAGAAAATGTTGATTTTTTACTAGAGTCCCATTCAACTTCTTTAGAAGAAGTACTACCAATTCCAGAAGGTAACATTTAGAGACTGAAAAATGCCTATATAAATTATGAAAATTTTAATATACCTTTCTAAACACTTGGGTAGGAATTAATGAACTATTATACTTTTTTTTTCTATGACGCAATTATAATAATAGGTTTTCAAAACTACTGTTTAGCTCTAATTCTTTCAAAGATTTTTGTTTTCAGTAATGATTTTTTTCGACCATAAAAATGTAACTTTCATTCAAAATATTTGTGAATGTTTTAGGTTTCAAGACACGTAGAATCCAATAATCGTAAGTAAAATCTATCTGTCCACTACAAAGCCGATTTTTTTTAAATATGATTTTATTAAAGTTGACAACCTTTTAACAAAAAGTAAATATAATGGTATTTATGTTACAATAGCATGATACAGTTGTGTGGAGAAACTACCCATTGGTAAATCTGCAGTAACATTTATAGAGTAAAGGGTCTCGATATCATCTTCTTTTCAGATGCCTAGGAGGATTATCGAGTGGAAACAGGGTTAGAAACATTTGAGTGGTTAGAGAGTTTAGACCATGGAATGATTGATATCAGGCCAAATCCGCAACTTATGGAATATTTTGGTCACTATGGATGAGTTAATTAGTGACAAACTAAGGAATATTAGCTAGAGTCCAAATAGGTCTTATAATGGTCATGTGAATTAGTCTTTTGTAATTATTAGGAAGTTCAGGCAGTTTGTCCAGTAAGTATTGCAATTTTTTGAGTTGATGAGCACTTGTTTGCAAATTCCAAGTTAGCCGTTTGTCCAGATTTAAATTTAGGAGATCTGTTCGACAGGGGTAGGTAAAGTACCATCGAAGATTACTACACGGTAGGAATTCATAGGTTTCCGACGAAGAGTAAAGGTGATTTGGTGGGATTTATTGGAATAAATTCTAATTTTCCAATTTTGACACCATTCTACAAGATGATGTGAAATTGAAGATTTTGAGATACAATTGATGTATTATTCACTGATAGCACACATGTGTCATCGGCATGATAAAATATTTTAGATTTAAAGTTACGGGAAAGAAAAATATGGCGATAATTGACATAAAATGATCTTCACGAAACCCGTTTTTTTAAGAAGTGGTTTCCGTAATTATGAGAAAAAAAATCATTCAAGTGTTATACTCCAATGATTTCCCAATTCTTCTCCAAACATAGCAATCAACATGATTAGTTTTCATCATTACAGGCCAGTTTGTTGGTAAAGTAAAATGGAATAGTTGAGCCTGACATACTTAAACCCAGGTATTATATCATAAATTGGATACGAGATGGCTGTTAATGATTTTTTCTTCCATCGCCTATCACCTTAGTATCAATCCACTTGGTTACCTGTGTTATTGCCAATCATCTGGACCACTTCCATGAAAATTAAACTAATCAGAGGAGGTATCAAACTCATGATATCAGGAGGTGTTAACTATCAACTCTCGGGTGACATAGCATTTTCATTAAATGAAAAAATACTATTCAAGTTTAACAATTTTTTTTTCTTTTTTGGCGCAGTTCTTTTAATGATAAAATATACCCTAGTAGAGCATTGTCCTTTTTAAGCATATGCTGGTAGATGAATTAAAATTAAGATTATTCTGTGAAGATATTGTTTTTCATTAAAACTCTTCATGGACAATTGTTAAATTCAGAAAAATGAATACAACTGGACAAAATGTTAATGTACATATGAAGGTATAATTGAATAAAGAAAACCGAATTTTTCTTTTCTTTTTTAATTCATTTATTGTTATTTTCTGTATCTTACCATAGTGACATGATACAAACATGTGGATAATTTACCCATTGATAGAACTCCAATAACATTTCTAGAGGAGAAGATCTTGAGGCCATCTTCTTTTCAGACGCCTCGGAGGATTGTTAGGTAATGAAGGAGAAGCCTGGTTAGAAATAAGTGGAGTTGGGTGGTTCAGGGCAAATCGGCAACATATGGGACATTGAGGTCTTGATGGATGACTTGATTTGTGATAAAGTAAGGAACATTAATGATTTTCGACTGCAAGGGTTGGATTCGAGAGGAATTTGATGGTTTAGTGGTGTCCCAAAACTCAACTACCTACGTCCAGATAGGCCTTATAATAGTCATGTTGATCAGTCTTTTGTAATGGATTGACAATTTAGACCGTTTTTCTAGTAAATGTTGTAATAGTCGGAATCAACGAGCAGTTTCCTGTCTTTTTAGTCTTGTACGAGGATTCCATGTCAGTTGTTTGTCCAGATGCAGTCCTAAGTAACGGATCTGTTCGACAGGAATAAGTGGTGTATTGTTAAAGGATACTGTAGGGCAAGAGGTCATGGAAGCATAAATGTGATTTGGTGGGATTTATTGGAATTAATTTTAATCCTCCAATTTTGGCACCATAAAACTGAAAATAAAATAATAATCAATGAACGTCTTAGAATTAATTTATATTTGTAATTAATATATTTTTTTTGCCTACCTGTCTTGGACTTCTGCTTTCCAGTTTGTTGATTCGCATCTTTGTTGATTCATTCTATCCATCTAGTTTTGGCCTTCCACTTTGTCTCTTGCCAACCATAGTAGTATTCGTTGTTGTGTAAAGGCGTCCTGACGGATTGCTTCGAGCCCCATTTCCCCACTCATCTTAACCTCCTTGTCTTGATGTCATGAGATATTGACCTGCTAATCCCTGCAAGTGGTTCATTGTTTGTACTTCTCCTCTATGCCTTAAGGCTCTGATCCGAGGTCGCTTCTATAATTGTAAGAAGGACTTTCCTTTCTTCTAGATCCTGCTTTCTAAGGTACCTGTGAGAGCCCAGGTCTAGCAACCGTATATCAGAGCCGGCTTTATTATGGCATTGTATACCGTTAGCTTCAGTTGTTTTGAGATTATTCGGGATTTCAGAATTCTTGACAGAGAGGAGAAGGCTATGTTTGCTCTTGTTAAAGGCCGGTCAACTTCAGCCCTTTAATCATTTATTAAGGTTATTGTGGAGCCGAGGTATTTGAAACTGTCTAATATTGGAAGCGATTTTCCATCCACGCATACCAGGATTTTTCGGCTCACAATCATATACTTTGTTTTAACTTCATTTACTTGCAAGCCAATTTCTTCTGCTTTTCTTATTAGAGTTTTGGCGAGTCTTTACATGTCATTTTGGTTTCTTCCTAGAACGGCAAAGTCGTTCGCGCACGCTAGTATTTACTGCTCCATTCCGTCTTGCACTCTTCCATTTTTTCGTGATTTCCTTCTAATTAATATAAATTAACTAAATAAAAATAACTTTAGAAAATATATTTCATCATAAATCAATTTAACTAATTAATTTACAATAAATTTAAAATTAAGATAAATGAACGGCGTTAATTTAGATGAAAGAATATAAATCTAAATACAAATATGAATGACCCACTTTTTATTTTGTTGGTTGAAAACAAGAGAAAAAGATGAATCTTAATGTAAACAATATAATATTTTTTTAACAGAATACATACATTATGTATAATGCATAGGATAAAGAACTAATCTGTATAAAGGTAACAATAGTTGATTGTTAGGGAAGGGTAGAGGGGAAGGGTAGAGGGGAAGGAAAGGCATTCGACGAAGACGTGTGGGAGGATTCTACCAGGTCTCGAATTTTCAGTTACAAGAAGTTTCAAAGGAGTTTAGATTGAAATTTCGGGGGATAACCTCCAGGTTAGCCTATTGTCATTCTTATTAATTTTTACTCCTATGAGTGATTACTTTTATCTACATCTATGGATCGACCCAATTCACGAACTCACTTTCTCACAAGTCTATATTACGAAGTGAGATGGAGATTTCTTATAGTAGCCGAATTAAATAAAATAAATGGAAGTTGGTATAAGGTTATGGAGAGTACACAGGTCCCCCGTCACGACTCATGGAAGAAGCACGACCCGGGACCAAGAGAACGTGCTCTTCGGAGCCCCTCGTTACTGAAGGTCGCTATAGCCTGTAATGGCCGACCTCTATAATAGTTCTTAGCCATCTTTAGATTTCGGCCAGCCTCCCAATCACCATAATCTTCTCCAGGATTGTCTACAAAACCAAATTATACCATATAGCCGTAAGACTTTTTTATTTTCAAGCTACAAACAGAACCTTCTACCCCTCGCTGTTTTTGTAGGCGGCTGCGTCTGATAGGAAGAATCCAGGCTCTGTATTACTGGTGCTGAAGAAGAAAAAAATATAGAAAATTACTACACCGAATCGGGTAAGTAGGGACGATTCTTATTACGGCGCAGGTAACATTGCAAAAAGCAATTGGTATGGGTTGCATTAGAATTTTAAAAAAGTAAATGGTCCATGATTTCAGGAAACTAGCAGAAAGCCAATAGGTACTTATAAGTCATAAACATATTTCAATAAGCTATAAACCCTCCGCTTACTACTAGCACCAATTTTGAAACAGTTGTTGGCGCCAAACTCTTAATACCTTGTTACTATAAACTATTACCTTTGTTTTTTGGTTGACCTATCAATAACTAGTCCATTTATTCTAGCTTTATTTCATATTCTCGCATTTCCTACTATGTATGATAGTCTAGAGTGGCCAATAGATCATATAAAATGAATTCTATTACAATCCATTAATTTATACAACATTGATTAAGCACTTTCCCCAATATTAAGTTGGATATGTAGATACCTAGGTATATAACACAGAACCTACATGTTCCAACATTGATTTAGATGAAACTAGTTTTAATGTTAAGGTTAAAAGTTCAGTGTATTATTCGTAATAGGAACTTTATGAAAATATTTCACAACTGCTGAATAATATGTGCTTCAGAATCACTACAGAAAGCTAGGTGTTGAATATGAGCTCAAATGAAATGGCTGTGCTTCACTAAATTTCAGTTTTATTTTACTAAACTGACGGATTTTAGGGGGGTAAAAATCAGACTTTTAACATCCGCATGTAGGAAGAATTGTTTTATTAAGGTGAAATTGTATTCTACAGAGATAAAACAATTAATGGTGGTATACTATATTTATAAATACTCGACAGTATAATTTCAAAGAAATTTATATTATATTGTAATTTTATATTGTATTATTGCATTATATTTTATATTATAATTTGAGGTCCAGAGAGAACAAAAATAGTTAACATCTACTTATGACGTTTCGCTTCACTTTGTAGAGCTTCATCAGGGCTGTTCAAGAGCTTGTCATTATTATTAATTTTATTTTTATTTATCCTTTCTCAATCTTTATTTAATCTCATCTTAGTTCTTTATTTTCCGTCTTTTAGTGTGTTAAATTTTGTTTTCTCATATCTATTATATATCCAATAAATAATTAACTGAGTAATTTTAAATTATGAAGAAGATGGCCTGGGTTGCGGTCAAGAGAGAAGAAAAATAGTTAACAACTATTTTTATTCTCTCTTGACTGCACCTAATTAATAGCGACGTTTGTGTTTCTAATTTGCTTATGTGTTTTTTTTTCTGTCTATCTCATGTAATTTTGAAGCATAAATCCAAATATGCTACGGTTAGTTTATGTATTCAGCTGCAATTTCAAATTATTGGGAGGAACGTTTTTGAAAGATTGTGCTCACAATTATTGAGTGCAATCTGCGTCTGTGTTAGGGACAAGTCAAATTGGACTTGAAATTTACATATTATATTCAAAGAAATAAATCGTAAAGTTGAAAATTTTAAATTGAGTATTTAAAAAAATTTATTAATTTAGTTGTTACACAATTCACATAATAACGTAGAAGTGCGATACCTCCCTCTTCAGAAATTGACAACTTATTTTCCCTTTAGACTGAGTATATGTTAAGTATGCTGGTCCAAGTTGGAATAGAGTTTCATTTAATGACCCTTGAGGAACGTGGGTTTCAAATTTGTGTATAAAGTAAACTGAAATTAAATAAACGAAAGAAAATTTTTAAAAAAATCATAACTTGGAAATAGTTTTTTTTAAAATTATTATAGCTCATTTCCTTGCATATAACGTTTGATATCAAAAACACATTATATAAATTAATTTTTAATCATGTCTTGATCAAATAATGTTCATTAAATTCCATAAAAAAGGATTTTTTTTCTTAAATTGAAAATAAGTGATTGATATTTGTTGCGCTTCCTGCCGAAGGTAAGAAACATCTTTATCCATGCAGGATGAGAAACTTTTTTGATCCACAGAATGGAATATATTCGCATTTTACGTTTTATTCTATACTATATTAAAGACATCTACTACATCTTATTTTATTTTAAGTATACAGCTAAGTTTATAGATGATTTCATTTCAATTTTGTAAAATTCCGTCTCCTGGGTCAAATATATCTGAAAAACGGCCTGTTTTAGACCAATTGTTTAAAAAGAATTAGGATCAAATTTCATGAACTACTTGAGCAAGTTCAAAATTTTTTTTTTCTCCAAATACATACCTCCGAACGAAATTCATTCTCAAAAAATAAATTATTAACATTGAAATATTTGTAATTGTATAGGAATCGTGAGGATGCTATACTGATTGATGTAAAACTATTTTTGGTAATACTTTTATCTTGAAGAAAAATCGCTAATTCACTGGGGTGTTTTTTTTTTTTTGTTTAGTTTATTCAGAAATTATTGGATGAGTAAAAACAACACTGATAATGAGCTGCCAGAGCTCAGGAATCATACAAGACACAAATGGAAAAAAAACCGGCACGTGATGGGTTTATTTTGCGGTCACTAAGAAGCAGCCGGTCGAAGAAGACGCGGGCGGGAAAAAACAATCGTAGGAGTTATATTATCTTCGTGTTTATGTAAAGGGGATGACGATTGTTAGCTACGTCATTCATATTAATGAGCTAATGTTGGTGCAAAGTGTAGGGAGAGATAGCACTAATGACTTCACTGCGGCTCATGATAGGATGTCAACGCATATCGTTTTAGTCGTATCAAAATACAAACAAATCAGATTGACATAGTGGTTTTTAGATAGGAATTATTAAGTATTAATTTTAAATTTATACTGATATGGTTAGTAATAATAATAATGAAAAAACAATATTATAATATATATTTAATAAATATAAATGTATGGTCTGATAGGAATGTTTAGTAACTAACTGTGCAGGTAACTTTTCAGATTTTTTTTTTAATATCAAAAGATTTTTCATAACCTCTTGTCATCCCGCCCTGCAGTATCCTCTAATAATACCCCACTTATTCCTGTCGAACAGATCCGTTACTTACTACATCTGGACAAATGACTGACTTGGAATCCTCATACAAGACAAAAACTTCTTGTCGATTCCGACTATTACAACACTTACTAGACAAACGGTCTAAACTTCCAACTAATTACAAAAGACTTATTTATATGAGTCTTATCTAGATATACGGTGATGAGCTTTGGGACTCCACCAAACCATCGGATTCCTCTCATATCCAATCCTTACAGTCCTAATTTCTTCGTTACATCCTTAATGCTTCTAACTTTGTCACAAATAAAGTCATCCATCAGGACCTCTATGTTCCATATTTTGTCTATCTGGCCAGAACCAGATACAATTCCATGATCAACTTTCCAACTTCTTAAAACCACTTGTTTTAAACTAGGGGTCTGCATTACCTGATAAATCTTCTAGGCGTCTGGAAAGAAGATAGACTCGAGATCTTCTGCTATAAAAATGTTATTGGAGTTCTATCAATGGGTAGAATTTCCTTATGACCGTCACATGCCATTGCATAGCTAACATCAACTTTAATTTGTGTATATTTTTTTAGAAGATAAAACCCAACAGTAGTGAATTATTTTTTTGCATTTTATGAAACAGAAAAATATTTTTTTATTATAAGCAGCGAATAATTTCAATTTCAATTTTGTGCGTATTTTCCATCCTGCGTGCATCATAGAATTAAAAATAATATTTGCAATAATACAAGTAATTTACGTTTGAAAATTTGAATTAACGTCAAGTTCAAGTTTATTACATTTTGAACCTGAATCAAGTGACAGAAAAATTAATCTATACTTACAGTAAAAGTTTCAAGAAGAATTTGGTGAAAGACTGTTTTTAAATAGAAAGTCTTTGGCTCGTAAGTAGACGAACCATCTCTCTTATAACTAGTATTTTTTTTGAAGATGCTAAGTGTCAAAAAAAGAGAGAAAGGAACCAGTTAGTACAAGTGAAACCATTATTCTTGAATCACTGGTTATCTTACATCGCTATTTGAATTTAGACTTGGATTCATCTAGTCAATTATATTAAGTAAATTTAAAAAGATAATTTAATATTCTATCTCTTTTTGTAATTATACAATATTGTCTCTTATAACGATCAGTATGCTAGGTAAATTAGCGGTTAAACGCAATTGTTGGTCTTTCCTTTTTTTTTGGTCATCACTGTATTACATATGATATAGAATTAGTAGGAAAACACTTTAGCTAATCTGTTGTAACTCCTTAATTTTTATTTGTTTAAATTTACAACTTAAAAAAAAATAAATAAAAATTCAATAAGTAAATGAGATAAAGGTTTTAGAACACATCTGTGCTGATCTGTGCATCCACCAATGGTGGTGTTTCAATCATTGCATTAAATTAGAAGTTACTGTGGCCATCTTCTTTTCAGATGCCTCGGAGGATTATCAAGAACTAATAAGTATAAATTGTTAAGGATTTCAAAATGAAAGGACGTATATCTAATTTGGGCCAAATCTGCAACGAATGGGATGTTGATGTCTTTATTGATGAGTGTATTTGTGACGTAATAAGGAGCATCAAGGATTTTACGAAGGATTGGGAGGAATTTGATGGTTAAGTAGAGCCCGAAAGCTCAATGCATTTATCGAGTAGGTGCTGTCGTATCGGATCCTACGAGCAATTTCTTGCCGTTTCACTCGAATAGGAATTTTTTGTTATGTGCCTGTATTATTATTTTTTAATTGGCCTTTACTATTTTTAATCATAATAGTTCATGGCTATAACTTAGCAAAAAGACTATTGCATTTTTTCACGAGACTATACCGCTCAAA
>NW_027105546.1:505800-514301 GCF_000696795.3 Halyomorpha halys
TTAATATTATTATTATAAAATTATTTAAAGTATGTGAAAATTTGATGAGTAGGTAGAAAGAATTTTCGAAAGTGAAGTACATTATTCTGGAAACCAAAAATGCATTTTAACGTGAATGATGGAGAAGCAAATAGAAAAAAAGAATACAACCTCGCCTTCTGTAGTCTGAAACCAATGTATCATTCTCTCTGGAGATTCACCACACTCAATCTGAAATCAGTCGAAAAACCTCTTTGCACTGATACCAATTTATTTATAATGTAAAAGAATAGTATTCGTTAAAAGTTATATATGTAGGAAGTCTTAATATTTTCGTCAGTCCTAAGCGGGCTTTAAACCGAATAAAAATCAAGTTGGAAAATCGCAGCTATACGCAAGAGTAATATTTAAACATAGTATCAGAAAAATAATTAATTATAGTACCTTAAATCTGTTTTTAAATAATTAATTTGTATAATAAAGGAATTTTGAAGTATATCAAAATTAAATAAATTTGTTCTTTTAATATACTGATGTTTGTAAATTATTTTTAAAAAAATGACAGATATGCATAATACCATACTATTAATAATAATGTAATTTGTATTTTAATTTTACGGTATACGGTTTTTAATCGTCCTCACTAAAAATAATAATGTTCATTCCTCTACATGGGCCCAATTATGCAATTATAATTGGTTAGTTTTATTTTATTAATTTTTTAAATGTCTTGTAATAGTTGCATACAGTAAGGCTGCTGTGCGTAACTATTATGAAACGTTCGAAATTTATAAAAAAACTAAACGATCATTATTGCATACGGAACCAGTATAGAGCAATGCACATTATTATTTCCATAAGTACGTTTAAAAATTTATACTATAAAATTAAAATACAATTGGAATAATTATTCTATTAATATTATAAGATGATAGCATTAGATTAAAATTTTTTGGTGGATAATTTTCACTTGGACAGATTCGATATTTTTTACCTACAAATCACTCAATAATTCGAGAAAAAAAATTGTGGTAACTCAAACCTGAACAGGATCTCTGATTTTTCTTTTTTTTTCAGTGTGTAGCCATAGGCCTTAGTTTCTCGACTAGTCTTTTAATGGGTTATAACCAGATCGATTAATTAAATCTCGATATTTACTCTAATTTTATAACCTACTTCTTATCATTAGGGAATCAAGACTTGTATAACTTTATCATCATTTCTTTTGTGACACATAATTTATCACAACTTCTTCGATTCCAATAGAATTTTCCTCGATAAAAAAGATCTACGATACCGGTCTTCATTATTACATTTTTGTATTAAAAGGAGAGAGTATTAAAGAACAAAATTTATCTTTTAAGAGTTCTATTCATATTTAATAATTTAAATTTTTCAAGAATCATTTAGGATTATGATAGGACTATGATGAAGATGAAAGATTTTGAAATCTTATTACGATTATCGTGTTTTCAATAATGTACAACTCATACAAATAAATGAAAAAAAAATTTTTTCTATAAACCAATTTAGTTTGAATAATTTTTGTTGTTTTAATGTCTTGATTTGTAATTATTATAAATTGTCTTGATGTATCAATAGTAATATAAAAAAAAGTAATTAACAAAAGATTCTGATTTATTGGTACTAAACATTGAACAACAATCTTGTCCAGTACAATCTTGTTTTGAAATTGAAAAATCCACAGATTTGGCTTTGTAATTCAATAATTAAAATATTTAATTTTCTCTAACACCACTTTCTATGCGAACAGGTTTGTTCCATAATTAAAAAACCACCGAAGCCCATTTTTAAATTTTAATATTTTTTTAATTATCAGTGTTGGTAGATTCAGTATTATCAAGGTGTAAGATATTTTCTCCCCCAAAAAAGTCCACATATTAAATCATGTCTGAACTAACCGTTATTATTTTTTTTTTTTTTCAAAACTCAGCCATGTTGGGAAGATATCCTTTTATCTCGTCATATATAATACTTGAGCTGTAAATAAAAAAAAAATAAAAAAAATAAATAAGAATTCGAAAATGGACTTGGAATTCTAGCTCTGAATCAATCTTATATATTACAGAAAAAAGGAACTACTTTAATGCTAATTTTTGTTCATACAGCCAATACTTTGATAAAAACTTATTTTTAGCATGCTTATTTTAGTGCGTAAAATGTTTGAGCCAAATTTTAAAATAAAATCTAAAATATTTATTTTAAATAGTTAGAATAGGGCCAAAAATTGGAGTGGTTTGTACTTTACTCAATCTTCTCTCTTTATTAATATTTTAAATTAAAAAATAAACGTACCATGATATCAACCTATTTATAATAGTAATAAATAATTAGTTTTCGTGTCACCGTGAAGCCAAATTACTTCTTTTTTTTAACCATGTAAATATAATGTTTTTTTAGTTTTGTTTTTCAATTTAATGTAATATAATGTTAAGGGGTTATACGTTTCTGGGTCAGTAATTTTCTCAAAGGCAATAACGCAGTAGCACGTGAGGTCAAAGAACATGATTTTCAATATGTAGCGGTTAACAATGCGAAAGAAACGTAATAGGGACCATATTATGGTCATATCCAGCGAAACGATTCCCTCCAACACTGCAATTAGAGGTCGCATCGCTGACCTTAAATCACCAAGTTATGCCCCCATTTTTTAGCCACTAGGCAAAACGCTACGTTTAATAATGGAATTTGTCTATTAACATTTCGATGAAAAAAAGAGTTTAAAAAAATTTGATCAAATTAGTGTTTTCATACACAATTATCTGCCTGTATAATTAAAAATGTACATATTAATAACTTTATCTGGAAGGAAGTTCTGTGAACTCTAAGGATAATATTGTTTTTATTCAAGTGTAGGCTATAAGCTGGAGATAGTGCATAGATAAATTTCAGTTCTGAAGGAAGTAATTAGTAAAACTGATAATTGTGTATATTTAAATTATACTTGTCCTGGAATAAGTTACATAATCAATTATTGCATTATGTTTTAAACATTACCTCAGAATGGATAGAGTAGATTATTATTTAAAAAAATCTTTATCCGAATTCACTTCCTTAACTATGTAACTCATTTGGACTGTTGTCTTCAAATTATTAATTTTTAGGAAGATTTTAATTAGAATTGTCCAAGGTGTGACTTTTCTAAAACCTAATAAATTAGATTGGATATCGTTTATAGGTAAAGAGGTTTAGGTAAGTTATAGGTATTGGAGGTCCAAGAGACCTAGTCATATTCGATCATTAAAGAAGATAGTCGTGATTACCAATCACTATACACGTCATGTAAATGAGAAATAGAGTTTGTTTTTTTTTAATCAATTTCTTTATTTGTATGACGACTGTTTTAATTGATAATCAGTCGTTTTAACCTTGGCTGAGATATGTTACTAAAAATAAATTGGTAAAATGAAAATCACGGATCTTGAAATAATTGTCACTATAATAGATTCGTCGTTATAAACGATATCCAATGTAGTAATCTCGCCTTCATAAGAAAATGTGGTTATAGTGATATCCAGTTTAGTTATTATAAATTCCCAGTAATAAATATTAGACTAAAAAATATTGGTCGTAAAATCTTCCTTATTTATCATTCTTTAAGTTATTTTTAAAGCTCTTTTTAGCCAGTTACTGGACATAAAAAAATGATTTAGTTCATAATTTCCAGTTGTTACCATTTTAAATGGACAGATTAGATTTTTTATAATTTATTTATAGTTATTTGCTGCTCTTTTTTTCGGTTAGTTTTTATTTAATATTTTGGTATAGCGTTTCATGGCCAAATCAAATAGGATTTTGACCCATTTCTGAATTTCCATAACAAAGTAAAATTCTCGCTTTTTGAAATACTAAATTCCACGATGGGTATGAAATTTGATTCAATGATAATAATGCTGATATCAAATGTTAATTTTTAATAAAAAAAATGGAACGTTGTTTGATAAAATAATTATAAATATAAATGAATGGAAACTAATAAATAACTAGTAAAGAAATGAGTGATAGAATTGTTTTACTGATAATTTATATTTATAATTATTTTAGCATAATACGTTTTCTTTTTTTTTAAGTATATAACTTTTCGCACTATTTCTATTTATACTTTATTTCTTATCATATTTACAATGTTTGGATCTCGTACTCATTTGACCCTGATAAAGCCCTGCAAAGTCGGGTATCATTTTGGTTTCTAATAAATAGTTAATCTATTTTTTAACTTTATTGACCGCCAACCGGACTATTTTTCTGCAATAAAATACAGTCAACTATTAATCTTCCAATAAACATTTTTTGTGAAACTAAAAATGTTAATAAAAACAAAGCAATGAAGCAATAAAACATTTCTGAATCTTTATAATTATGGTGATAGCGGCAGTAATAGTTATAGGAAACAGTTGTCACAGCCACTTAAATCACATAAACTGACATTTACTAGGATTTATTAGGATTTTTTTGACACCTTATAAATGTTAGCAGGAATGTTTAGCGTATGAGCCCACAGTGTTAACTTACTAAACGTATTGAAATGGATTTTGCTAAGCTAAGATTATTCGTTCTATTTCACTTAAAACAAAATCAGAATTTAAATAAAAATAAGTACGCTGACACTGCAGTGACTTGTCCATTGTCTGCTAAATTAAAACAAATTATGGAAAATATCAATTTCGTCCAATTTATTGCGAAATTAGCAGAACATAGAGAGTGCTAAAGCAGAATGGGCTATCGGCCATATTTGATGCACATTTTACAAATTTCACACATTTATTACACAGGTTATTGAATAACCCAAATAATAAGTTGACATTAGATGCATATTTGATTCCGTTGTTAAAATTTATTACATATTCAGAATTACCACTTAATGACTGACCAACACTTTTTAAGTCAGGTATCATGAAAGGAATAGATCTACAATTCTAGTATCTCCAAAATGTTTAGCATTAATCCTTTAAGTGCTCTGGAGAGAAATGGTTGGAACGCATCTGTTTCGATAATAACTTAATGGCTTCTTTTCATTGATGAAAAACGTAAGTTGTTTTTTCTAAGGGAGTTCCGTTTCGATTCATCAGATTCTTATGGATATAGTTTTTTTTTCTTTCATAAGACTCATAATAACAGAGGAATCGGGCTTTTGAGTCGCACGTTTTATGTTCGTGGGCATTCAGATACAATTCATTCTTTTGAGATCTATTATCAAGCTATTATAAACTTGAATTTTGTGAATATGTAACGAAGAACGAATCGGAAACCGAAAATACTATTCTTAAGTCCTATTGTATTATAATACAATCACAATTAAAATAAAACAACAAATAATTAGATTTATCTATCTATCTGTTGAGCGATTCAACAAATGAAACTCATACTTAAACGATATTTTTATTTATTTAATTATCCAGATTATACTTAATTTTTACTATATTGTAACTAAAGGGGAGTTAAATAGTATTGCTCCCATGCCATAAGTATGTATAAAATAGAATCTGTGATATCGATAGATGAATAGATGCAAAATAAAGTTAATTCTGGGACTATGTCCTCTTAGAATAATAGCAATGTACAATAAAAAAATACATATTTAACATAAAGCTTATATAATAAGAACAGCTGAGTCAAAACTATATCATAATTCAGAATAAATAGGAACACAAAATAAAACAAAAGAAAATATAACCATTTTCCAAAATTAAAAAGGAATAAAAGAATATAAAATAATCAAATAATTAAAACTCTAGTGCATACATATGTAAATATATGCTTATATTCACGTAAACATCATGTGTAAATCAAAATTGTTTATTGAAAAGGTTCTTAGTTATGTTTCTTTATATCGTAAGGAATTATAAACATGCACAGACTTTCAAGAACTAGCATTTAATACAACATTTTGGGCATGTGAAACTATAACTTATTATTTTTTTCTTAACATCAAATTTTTAATTAGCATTTGAACCGTTATGGACAATGTTCTGTCCTCAACTAGATAGAAATATTAATTTTTGATGTATGATCCAGTTGTCTCTAACATAAACTATTTCGTATTTTATGAAAATAAATATTAATATTGCCAATAGTCTTTTAGGCAGGGATACGTCAGAAGTAAATTATAATACGATTTTCATACTTAAAGAAAATAATAAAAACAAAAAAGTTTATTATCTTATTTAACCATCGGCTTGTAGAATATCTATAATTCTTCCTTTATCAAGAATTCTCCCACCATATTTGTAAAATAAAATGATAGTTTTAATTTTTTTTGAAAAACTTTTTTCGGACTTGTGTCAGAGTTTATGCTCTAAGAAGCTTTTAAATATATATTAAAAATAATAGTATATTATTCTTAAGTAATTGTTACTTTGATGAATTGAATTTATTTTCTTTTAATATATAAACATAAATTGTTTATTTTTTTTTTTTCATAATCTTTCCATACCACAAACTAAATTATTTTTTTAAAAATTACTATTCCCTTTTATTTATTTGATTCAAAAACTTGAAAATAAAATATAAATATTATTTTTATATCACATTATTTTTTGAGATAAGAACTAATCATATATTTTTAACTTGATTATAATATTTATTTACTTGGTTACTTTCTCTAATCCTAAGGATCATTGAAAAAATTGCAATTATATTTAGTTATAATATTTGATTTTTTGTTGAAAACATGTGAAAGGCGTAACAGAACCTGTAGAATCTTTTTTACCTATTTCTTTTAAATCACGGACCTATTGGGCATTGCGGAATGATTGACAATTTTTGACACAAATAAGGTTAAAAAAAATAGATCTTAGTTATTTAATTCAATTAGTAAAATAATCTGTAGTCGAAGCTCCATAAGGAATAATTAGACCAGACAATATCTAATATTATTTATTTGTTTCTTTTTAATTTATTTATTTTTAGCTTATTCAATTGTTTTTAATTATTTATCTGCTTATAACAGTTTTATTTATTTTTAACTATTTTTACTATTGATATTTCATTTTATTTTAATTGAATATATTTTTACATTTTCATTTATTCACAATTTTATTTTCTTATTATTTATTTTTATTTAGACATTTGAACATTGGATACGTATACAAATTCAAATAAAACTTTAATAATAAATAGAGTAATTGTTGATTTTTCAGAACAAAGCAAAAAGGAAAATAAAGCTAAGAAATAAATTGACAAATGAATAAAAAAAAATCAACTTTCTTTTGAAAAAAAACACTATTGTACTGTTTTATAAATATTGTATCTTTATTGATTCGTTATTAGTATTTATGTTAAATCTTCATGATTGATCTGTTTGCTGTGATTTTTAGCAACCTATTATATTTGAGCAGCATAGCTTCTTTCTTAAATACAGCATTTCTCTGTTATGACACTTAACTTAAATTAGTAGAATTTTGAATTTAATTTGGCATTTTTATAAAATCTAGTATTGGTATTTACTGTGAATCAGTTATATAGCGCAATTAATAAAAAAAACTGATAATACATTTAATTGTCAAATAAATCATAATTATCTTATATTATCAGATTTTAAATTATTACCCATATTTAATTGATATTGATCTGTAATATTTCAATATTTAATTATTACAGACAAAATTAAAATTATACAAAGTTAGAAATAACTCTGACATTAACATAATTATTCAATAACTTCTAAATATTTATTAAGTCAGTATTTGCATGAAATTAACTGTCTAAATTAGATACTACGATTATATCAATTAGATTTTATATTTAATTGGCATCGTAATTCTGTTTACTTTTTGAATTATATATTTTTGATTTTAAAATTTACAAATGAAGAATTGTATGCATCAAAACTCATTTTACATTAATGATCTATTCACTCCATATAACATACTGTTTTAAAAAATTATTCAAGGGAGTAAATAGATGTTCAGCTCTCAGATTTTTCTCACCCATTATAGAGGAGAAAGCCAAACTATTCAATCAGGGTTTAAATTCGTATCCGCTGATTACGTTAACAAATCCGGATTCAGCAAGAGCTCGCCTTTCGTAGACATTATTTTCTCACATGAATATTGAATAAGAAAAGTCGAGGCTAATAGTCCCGGGGACGGGGCAAATTGAGGAATTATGATAATTTTAATGTGTCTCGACGGGTCAGTCTACGTGAGGACGGGGACACAAAAAACACTGGGACTTAGAACTTGCCGTCCCTACGCAGCAGGTTAATTGCACCTCACCGTCTGTGACGTAAGTAGGATTCTAATTATTAATGAACACAAATATATTTTTTTTAATTTGTAATTATAAACATTTTACAACTACTGATTTAAAAATCAGAAAACAAAAAAGGTATAATATTTATTCATTCCGGAGCAAGTCCCTTTCGAAAAGCATTACATAGGATGAAAATTAGGCCTAATTGATTAGGAGTCATAAAATAAATGAAAAAATCTACAAATAAAAAATGACTAGTTAATTTGTAATAATATTAATTTAGAAAAAAATAACTTTTTGGAGAAGAT
>NW_027105546.1:514351-522867 GCF_000696795.3 Halyomorpha halys
TGCGGTCAGCAAAGAAAAACATAAATAAACAAAAAATATTTATTTTATTTATTTATAGTTGTAGGCAGAGATTTCTCCCTACAACTCCCTGATGAAGACCTGAAAATCAGGTCGAAACGTCGGCATAAATAAATATTTTTTGTTTATTTATGTTTTTCTTTGCTGACCGCACCTCCCCCTCCCCACCCCTCCCATCTTCTCCAATCAGTAATCAGTAACTATATACACCTCAAAAATAACTTTTGCTTGAATAGTAGCACATCTGAAAAAATAAAGTTTTCATTTCGTTTCATTTCATATAGAATTGAATATATTCAAAAGATAGTACCGATATTGCTGTAATTTTATTTATTTTAATTTGATTCTGTATTTGTTAAAGAGGAGAGAAAAAAGGAAATATGAGTTGTGTTAAGAGAGATACTATAATTAGATATATAGATAAATAAAAAAAATGAAGAATAATAGGTTAAACAGATTAAAAAATAATAAACAAAATATAGAAAGAAAGAAATTAAAGAACAAAAATGATAAAACAAAAAAAAAAAACATGTATTTCTATTATGTATTATACTTTTGTACTATGTCTATACATTAAAAGAAAGAAAAAAAATTATTTGACTGAATATAAGTGCGCTGTGTATTTAGCAAATCAATGAAGTTGGGGAGCACTTCTTTTTTAAATAAAGTTTTTCTGTCCCTAAGGTTGTCTTAAAGTTAAGAGCTGTAACAAATTAATAAAACAAAATAAAAATAAAACTTTTTTGTCAGATTTGCCAGTAAACAAGCAACGCAGTGGTATATCATCACATTGATCGAGTTAATTAAAATATATCAAATTACATTAAAATAAATGTTCATTGTCTCAACATCTCGGCAGAGAATGATTTTCTCAGTAAGCAGGTACACCATTCGTTCTACGGAAGTTTGTTGTACGGTTGGAAAATATAGTAACTTTTTTATTTAATTAATCCTTTTTACATCGTATAAGGAACGATTAAAGAGAAATAAAGATGAATTTTAAGATTTGTTATCGGTAGATATGATTGCATATGCCATATTATTTATTATTACCTTTGGTAAATTCAAAATATATATATTTTAATATGTTAAGAAAAACAAAGGGAAAAAACACCTACGGAAACACAAAAAATAATTCAAATACCTTAAAATTCATTAATTCAGACACTCATTCTTTTGTCTATATTATTGCTTTATAAGAAGCATATTCTGATCAATTTTCTCCAATTATACATAACTTTAGTAAATAATTAGGCAATGGGCTCTCTTTTTTTAAACGTAAATTTTCACAATATTTCTTTAGCCGAATATGTAGTTTTCTAAGCCTCATGGGTGTGTGAGTTGATGCTCTTTTACTGCATTGGGAATGCATTTGAAGAGGGGGCTGAGGAAATTAGATATTTTGGATAAGAGATGGTATTGTGTGTTAGTCTAATGGTGTCTGAGCACATCAGGTTAGTAGAGTCAGTAATGGTTCAGTAACTTGTGTTCAGTCTAGTTTGAGGCTGTTGGTGTGGGTCTGCCATCTTTGTGGCCGTCCTGTCGGTGTCAGTGTCCCGAATAAAGGGTTAGAGCAGTGCTGGAGGCTATCAATAAAATTGGTGTGCCTCCTCGATATGAACTCTGTCACCGTCGGTAGGTCGAGTGTTATAGGTATGTGGTCAGTCTTTGTTCTTTGTAATGAAGCATGTCGTACTATGCGTCGATCATGCTGTTCTGAAACTGTTGGAGCTTCTTGGCTGTTGTTGGTGCTATGATGGTCAGCAAGGGTGCTCCATAGAGCAGGAAAGGCCTGAGCTCAGTTTTATAAATCATTAATTTGATATCCAAATAAGTAGATAAAAATAGTTTCGAATTAAATAATAGTTAGGATATGAAGACGTAGAAGAAGAGGTATCTTACCTTTTCCTAAATGTTCAGAAGAATAAATATCCTCTAAGTTTCTTTTATCGCATTAGGCATAGGTCGGGTAAAACAAATACAAAATTTACAAATTTCAAGTAAAACATGTAAAAAAAAATTTAGGAAATAATGCAAACTTTCAAACGTCTTTCAGGTTTTAAAAGCCAAATTAAAACAAATTACTGTACTTCAAAAGTAGTCATAAAGTACTTAAAATGGTGTTGAGAAAACGAGCCTTGTAATGTGTAAAGTTTTAAATAGTTTTTATTAATAAATTAAATTAATTTATTTAAAATATCTTCCCAATTCAACTAATATCACATGCTTATGTGAACTGAAGTTTTGGCTTATTTCAATGATATAATAAATTAATTTAAACAACCAGGCATGTCATTCATATATTATTGGAAGGGAATGTTCCTTCCTCAAGCCATTAAAACTTCACTAT
This sequence comes from Halyomorpha halys, assembly GCF_000696795.3. Classification (NCBI taxonomy): domain Eukaryota; kingdom Metazoa; phylum Arthropoda; class Insecta; order Hemiptera; family Pentatomidae; genus Halyomorpha; species Halyomorpha halys. The sequence continues at coordinate 516,720 of NW_027105546.1, forward strand.
AAGCAGATGTACGCCAGGGAATACCGATAGTTAAAAACAAAACATAAATTTGCAACGGTCGACTGTCTTTAGAGGAATCTAATTACCCGCAAGGTGTTTTAGAATAATCATGATTCTGTGAAACAATTTATTTGTATGATATGAATTACAGATTAGTAATATTTATAATAATATCTAGTCATTTAGTTCATTTTGATCACAATAATTACTATTTACTCAAGGTTCTGAGATGTAAATTAAAAAGAAAAGTGTATGTTATTTCCAACACTATTAAAAATAAAAATGACGGTATATAGTAATTACATTATATAAATTACATTACATTATAAACACGTACATATTTATTTCTATTATATAGCGTATCTAAGCTAAGCTAACGCCTTACAAATACTAGGCCACTCGTAGTGTTAGTGTTAGTGCTAGTTGTTAGGATATAAATTACAATCTGAAAAATTTACCTAATATATACATCAATGAGTAAATAATATAACTCATGAGAAAAATCTAGGGGTAAGAGTTTAATACTGCCGTCTGTAGTTTCATAAATAAGTTCAAAATACAGCATATATGTCAGCATCTGCTCTTTATTCCCTTTATTTATCGTAATAGATATAATTTATTTTTAGCTGTAATAAATAATCTCTTTAATAAAAATGGAAGCTACGTATCTGCAACATCCTGACTCACTTATTGATCAGTGTATTTCAAACACGACGTTAATCAAATCCCTTGAATAGGAAATTGAAGATGAATGGCAGTCTATGTGGGATGAAAGCCCTGTGAATGTAATTAAGAATTTTACAAAAAGTCTAGCCCTTGGATACTTCCAATCGTATCGTAGATGGGTAGTCGTTCTGACTAGACTAAGAATAGGACAAACGAGACTCACTCATTCCTATCTCACCACAAAACTGAGGCCACCATAATGTCAGTACCGTAATAACAATATGACAATCAACCACATCTGTCAGGAATGTCCATACTTCATATCACACCTTAATAGTTTGGGGCTTGTGACAGACATATCAACAACCCTAAGAGACGATAATGGAACAATAGATTCATCATTCAAATTTTTAAGTATACTTGCAGAAATATGACATAGAATATATAGATTTAACTTAAATAAAAACCAAAATGAAAATATGTATAATATAATAAGAAATAAACGGGATTGATGACCATAGAAGTTCAATGACGTTAAATAAAAAAGAACAAACGAAAGAGCAACAAAACTTTTAAACTAAAAACTAAAAACTAAAGTTGAAATTATTATATATGGTTTCTATATACGTGCAATAAGAAATATTTAAAACAATATAGAAAGTTTTAAAGTTACTAAAACCGTATTTATCCATTAGAAATATTTGTTATGATAATAATTAAATATAATTTAGAAAAAACTCAATTTTTTATTCTTCAATCAGTTGTATTAATATTTAAGTTCCCTGCATTCTCCCTAACCACCCACTAGTTTCTAACCTTGATTCCTCTTCCATTCCTGACAATACTCCGAGGGCACTGTCTACATTCTCTTTACCGCATATATATTCCACTTCATCCCGAAACCTTCTTGGCAACATTCACTGATGATACCACCATCCTTTCATCAAACTCAGATCATGATACAGCATCCGCAAACCAACAAAATCTTTCCCTTTTCCAGGTCGGTGTAACAATTGGCGAATAAAAGTAAACTAATCCAAATGCAAACATGTTACGTTCACCCTCCGAAACAGATCCTGACCTTCAGTAATTTATTTTAGTTCCGTACCGATTTTTTTCTGAGACACAGTTCGGTATTTTGGTTTTCTCTTAGACAGAAGACTAGCGTAGATTATTAGACTTAAAACACTACTAGACTAAAAAAACCTAAACTAAACAAACTATTTGAACAATTACATGGACTACTAAGTAGTACAGCAAAAAATAGGCTTTTAATACCACTCGAGTGGATGAGAGAAGCCCCGGGTTCTTCCAGATTCATGATATTTCCTCAACAAGTGTTTTGGAGTTTCATAGGCTGTTTGTAAATAGGAATGATTGTGTTTAAGATGTCATTTTACATAAAGTTTAATTTTTTTTTCTTCTTTTCTGTTCATTTAAAATTTAAAAAAAAAAAATTAAAATCTGTACCCCTACAACCCATGAAGGCTCAAGGTTTCAGTTCTTTGTAAGCGAGTACTTTTACTAGACCAACGGTTGTGCAAGGAGGTGATTTGGTCAGAATCATGCTCGACCGTCAGATTTTTACCCAATTTAAAAGGCTGGGTGGAACCTCAGGAGGGCTCCAGTACCCAAAGAAGTTAACTAACGACTACAGTGTAACATAAAACAATTTTCTGCCCAGTCGGATTCGAACTCGGGTACTTGGAGTTAATAGCTACGCGTCTTACCCTGCGCTCCCTTTTTATAATTTAATTTATATATTTGTATTCTGTGAATAAGCTCAATTTTCCCTATTACTGTTGTCTATAAGTATAACATAGAATGTAATATCACACGATTAAAAATAAATTAAATAATAATTAATATCGAACTTTTAGTTGTGTTCATTTGTTCTGCTTTGTTGAGTCCAGTGGTATCTATAAGCTACATCTAGTAAGCTAGCCAAAAAAAAAAAAAGAAAAACAATTGAAATTGTTAGATTATTGTTAAAGATACTGACTTAAGTATTATATTTTCGATTCAACACTAGACAATCCAGCGTAAATGTTTATATTAGGGAAAACAACTTGATCGATTAGTATGTTGATCAGGCTCAACAATTTTCCTCTCAACATTCCATGACAATAAACCCCATTTCCCATAATCTAATGTTGTATATTAGTCGCAGATCAGGGCCCCGAGGAAAGATTAGTCAGGAGATTTCATGTAGATTCTTTGGGTCGGAAAAGTTGCCTGCGGTACTATCTGAATAAGGAAATCAACTTCTGGTTAGGCTAACAGCTTACGGCCACGCCAGTGCAATACATCAACCTTTATCTTGTCTATCGTATACCGCTGCCTTACTTAAAACCACCCTTCAATTATATTTTATGATTAAAATGGATTGGAAACACGCGCCATACTGTAATGGAAACCCATAATTCCATTAGAATGGTAATTTTTATATCACCACTCATTCTTGGAGCGTTTTAAAAATAGTTACGCCATTTCCATACATTTTTTAGGAGCGCACTGACGGCATATATTGAATCGATTTAAAATTTACACGTTTCTAAAAAAGAAATACTTAGAATCGTAGGCTGATTTTATTCCCGTGCCAAATTGAATAAACGTACCGTATTAATTGATTTTTATTAACTAATATGAAAATGGTGAATGAATAATAATTTTCCTTGTTTAAATTATATTAGTTTTTACAAAGACAATAACGTTTCGGGGTTATCCCCCATCTTCAGGTTACTAACCCTGAAACGTTATTGTCTTTGTAAAAACTAATATAATTTAAACAAGGAAGACTATTATTCATTCACCATTTTCATATCAGTTACTAATAACCTCTTCCAGTTGAAGATATTAATTTATTTTTTATTTTAATGAACTCTTCGCCATTAATTTTTCTACTTTTAAATTGTATCCCTACTTAGTGTTACTTAAAACTCAATTTAAATATGTCTAAAAAGCCTGAAAAGGCAGGAAACAGCTCGTCGATTACAGCACTTACTTGGCAAATGGTCCAAACTACTAACTAATAACAAAACACTCGTACAGAAGTAATTTATATATCAGAAAATATTAATTATACGGTTAATTTCAAATCAGACACAAAAAATTTGAACCACATTCTGCTGAAATTTCAAGTAGAATTATTTTTTAATATCGAAATGATTATATATATGAGATAAATAATATATAATTAAATTTGATGTTTTTTTTTTTTAATTCTAAAATGAATAAAGTAAAATAAACTAAAATTGGAAATATAATGAGAATATACAAAACAATGTGAGTTAGATTTAAATAATATATTGTTGATAAAGGGGGTGATAAGGTTATAACAGAAATTATAAATTGGATAATATTAGAAAAAGTAAATTAGTTGGATAAGAAATAGGTACCTTAACACAATATGATAAATGTTAATTGATTGATTTCCCTAATTTAATTATGGTTTATGAGTTGATAACTTAAGTATCGACGAAAGCAAAACTTTAAAAAAAACAGAAAAAGGAATAAGATCCGACACGCTAGGGAGGGGAGGTATTGACACCGGAGGGTTGAAAATTTATAGGTGGATTGAGATGTTATTAGGAGGCTATAACCGTTTTTATCACAAACTTGACCATTTTTCGTGTTTTTTAAAGTTATGCTTACCTTCTCAGATCCTTAAAATTAAATTTAATTAGAGGGGTAAGTATTAAGAAAAAAAAACTTATGCTTAACCTTAAAACGTTGTACTTTTCAAAACTAAAGCTTATGAGTTAATCATTGTGTTATTCAAAAATGAAATCAAATTTAAACATTCTGTAGGATTTTAAAATTTTTTTTAGAAACTTAGTTTTCGAAAAATGCATACTTTTGCAGTCATAGGAGAAAAAAATGAAAAAAGGTCAAACTATTTTATCTATTTTCGTTGTGAAATCAGGCAGTTGGCTAAGTATCAAACCTTAAATTGGATTCGGTACTGTGGAGAAAATCAATTCACCATTTGACTGGATCGATGTGACGTACTATTTTCGAGGTATGCCCCAAAATCTCAAAATACCTTTTGAGGTACCTTCTTTACCCCAAATCTCGGCAGATGAAATCTACGGTGATTCATAAGTAATCGTTCAGCGGACCTTCCTCAACTCTCATTACTCTCAACGAAAAATTAAGTCTAACTAATCACGTTTCTAAATAAGTTTTTTTATAACTTTAAGGTGAATTTTACTTATATTATTACTTATATATTATACATATGAAAGCTTTAATTTCCATATATCTAAAATTGATATTCTTAAGAGTCGATTGCTTTTTGCATAACGCTGCCCAGTTTCTAAACTGGGCAACGTTATGCACAGACAAGTTAAGACATTTTCTAAAATGTCTAACTGAAAGTCGACACTACCTGTTTCTTCCTACCTTTCTGGAAGGACATTCAATTAAAATATAATGATGTAATTTCTAACTTCCTTAGGTAGAGGATATAAGAATGATTTTTAAGTCTTACCTCTTAAAAATTCATTAATGTTATGAACATAGTCTGGTTTTCTCTCTTAATCACAAATATAATCTTTTGTTTTCACTTTTAGGCATTTTTAACCAATTTCAGATAAGTACAGAATCGCTTATTTGCATGTTTGGCTTCAAAGGAATATTGAGATTTTTTTCAATAAATTTTGACAAAAACATGAGAATGTTTCTAATTTAACATAGTCATTATAAGGTAATATTTTTAAAATAAAAAAAAAATTGACGGAACAAAGTATAAGTATTTTAGGACTTAATTACAATTAGAAAAAATATATAAAAATATTAAATATTAAAATCTATTTTTATTAAAAAATATAGCACTAAAAATATAAAATTATAATCTATGAAGGATCTTGTTGATGAAGATTCCACATATTATTTTTTTTCAGCAACAGTAAAAAGATATAATGTTATTATAATCTAATTAAGAACAGTATTAAATTAGTATTATTATTTTTATGAATGGTACCCTCCTTATAGTGCCAAAGAAAGGATTCATGACCCTGAGCTATAATACTTGAAAGTTAAGCTAATTAATCAGAAAATATATTTTTTACCACAGCCAGACTCGAAACTGGGCAGTGGAACTGAAAAAAAAAATTGATTCATTTCATCTGAACCGCATCCAAACTGTTCGTTTCTTGTTATGTTGAATAAATTATTTGGAAGGATTTTCCAGTTGATATATTTTATCTTTCCCTTTTTTAAAATCAACTCTTTAATATAAAGACACAATAAAAATTTCATAAAAATACATTTGATTAAATTTTAATGAATATATATGAAATTCTGTTGATAATCGACTATCGCTTTTAATTCTTCTTGATGTTTCTTAGTTTTTTGAATATAAAAAAAAAATCAAAACTCCTTAATGATTTAAGCTAACTGTTGAGGCGAGGGGTGTTTCGTATGTGAAAACCGACCTCTTCCCCAGAGGGTAATGTTCGCTGGTTCGAGATAAAATAAA
>NW_027105546.1:528372-542833 GCF_000696795.3 Halyomorpha halys
GCTCCGCACGTGTCACACCTCCGCAATTTATTTATAAACACTGAACGTCCTTATATCCCTTATTTTTATTTACAAAATTAAAATTACTTATAGTTAACAAAAATAAATGAATAAACATAACCTTACAACTAACAAAATTAAAAGTCACTTGGAAAGTTGTCAAAACAAAATTAACCTAAACAGAAATCAAAATTTTGGGCTTTAACACTAACATTTAAACTCTTCTAAAATAAATAATTTGTTTAGTGGTTTTATGTTTCATAGATTATTAAGCTATTATTTGTTTTTTCATACAGGGTAGTGGTTTACTCAATGTACATGGTAAATAATGAAATGAAAAACCTCAATTAGTGAATGAAGGTTTTTATATAATACTGACAAGATTAAAAACAGAAAGTGAATAATAGAGTATGAAATATGCATTTTCTATCAACATTTTCACTTACATAAATGAATAAAGAACTGTATATTTCGACCTCTCTTAGTGGAACCTTCTAGAAACAAAACAATTGTCATTTTGAACCTATTGTTTTGGTCAATTTTCGATCCATTACCTCAATTTGATCAATTTCGGTGATATAGATATAGGAGGAAATACATTTGAACGGGTTAATAATTTTAAGTATTTAGGTTCTATGGTAACTAGAAAAAATTAAATTGATAAGGAAATAAAAGCTAGGTTGAAGGCAGGATATGCTTGTTATTTTCAATTTCGAAACTGCTTAGTTCGCGCCTTCATCGAAAAACTTAAAAATTAGAATTTACAAAACTATTATCCTTCCCACTGTTCTTTATGGATGTGAGACGTAGCCTCCTACACTAAGTGATGAACAGAGGGTTTTCGAAAATAAAGTATTGCGAAAAATATTCGGACCGAAAAAGTATGAATTAACGGGAGAATTTAGAAGATTACACAACGCTGAATTATGGGACCTTTATTTATTTATTTCCACCTTCCCCTGCCTTACAAGCAATACAGGTCTGCAACAGCAGTTCGATGTTACATATCCATCATCGAACTACTGCTAATAAATCAATTTACAATTGATAATTCACTAAGTTTTCTTATAGCTTTCATCAGTTTTCAGTCTTCTGCGCCTCTTCCGTCCGCAGGCATTCCAGGGGCTGGTCTTCTTCTTTGACGGATATTGAAGTGGCTTGGTTCAATAATTTTTTTCCACCCGTGTACAAATTCTTTGTAATACGGGTAGTTTTCTTCGCTTACTAGCTGAGGGAAGTAGTTCTCTGTGAGGACGTAGAGTCCGGTTTCCCTCAGCAATCTGGCCCGTAATGCATTAATGGCAATAAAGTCTATTGGTCTCTACTATACCTATTGGGATTGCCATCCAACGCCGGTTCCATTCTTCGGTGATGTCCTCCCGGAGAATGGCTTTCCATTTAATTGGGCTCTCGTCAACCCTCACCTGAAGATTTGCCGGTGGGGCATCATCATTTCTTCCTGCAGGAGAAGGTCGAGAGGTACCCCTCCCGCTAAAACTTGCATCGCCTCATGTGAGACACTCCGGTATGCCTTAGTGACTCTAGGCAAAGCCGTCCGTTGGTTGCGAGAAATTCCGGTTCCAGACGGGGGAGGCATACCTCAGAATACCCATAACCACTCCTTGGTCATTGTCGCAGGGAATTAGAAGCTTCAGAAGGCGCCCTCCACACGACTAAAGGCGTTCAAGGATTGGGCCACCCTATTTCCCAAGTAATCCAAGTGAGGGGTCGCACTTCCAAATCTTACGTCAAGGTAGGTGACTTCCTCACTTGGACGTATCCTTGTTCCTGGAATTATTAAATTAATAGGGTGGGCCCTATCAGTTTTTCCTCTTAAGAGAATGGCCTGTGTCTCGCTAGAGGCCATTAGTAACGAGCGGATTCCAAAATGTTAATAAACAGTGAACCAACAGGTAAACGTCCGAGGGGTAGAGCGAAACGTAGATGGGAAGATTGCGTTAAAACTGATTTAGTGGTATTGGGTTTGAAGGGACAACACTGGAAGGATGTATGCAGAGAGCGTTTGGTGGTATCGGCATTGAACCTTCGGGTTATTATTATTATTATTTCCTCAATTTGATAAATTCCAAACTCACCTTCTTCTCCTTCATTTTACCCTTAAAATTTCTAATCATGCACCGTTGAATTTCTACAAATTTATTTCAATAGTATAAAATCATTACGTTATTGTTAGCTGTGATTCCGACCTACTGCACTGGCAACCTCTTAGGATTATAGATAACAATGTCTTTTAACTTACCTTGTGTGCAGTGTATCTTATTATTTCTTTTCTTATTTTCAGTATGGTCTGCCTATCTTCGCCTATTTCACCTCTACCTACAGCTCTATTATCTTCATCAATTCACCAACCCTAACCTTTATTAACCCTTAACCTTTATCTCAGTTAATACATTTTTATGTAGAGATCTTTAGGTTGCTTTTATTTTGTAGTATTCTATACACAATTGGTATCGTTTTAATTTAATTTATTTTCTTATTAAATTTTTTGTTATTGTTTTAATATATTTTAACTATCAAAGAAGTTTTATTTTTTTTTGGTTTTATATAGCATCTTATCATTTATAATTTGTCTGTAGTATTATATCTTTTATATTTTCTTCTACTTTATATTTTCTATTATTATATTAAATATTGTTTTAGTTTATTTGTGTGTTTTATCAATCATATTATAGTGAATGTTCACATTTTCCTTTTTCCTCTCTCTCCCTTTTACCTATTTTTTTTTCTTTATGATCTCATCCATTACAAGAATACTTAATTTTTTTATATCTATTTTTTTTTATCTTCTTCTAACACAGTACTTAATGCCCCAAATTAACCTAGCTTATTCTGGGCATAGTTTAAGGGTGTCCTTAGGACAACCTGGCTGCGGTTCCATCACCTACCTGTTTGGAAACTGGGTGAATGGATGGTCTATTTAATTGATAAATAATCCTAGGTCCTTTGAGATCCTATTTATAAAGGTTATACTGTTAAATATAAAAATTATTTAGTTCTTGAACGCGTATTAATTTTGGTTTATTCAGGGTCTTATGATAGACGTCATCGTCTTTGTCATATCTGAAAAACCCATTTCAGTATATTATTTTCTGTTGAAATAATTCCATTTGCTCGTAAACTATAAACTGGCTCAGAAGGTACAGTAGCTGAGAATGACGTTCTGCTCTCGCTGATGAAGGCAGTGGTGATGAAAGATGCCGCCGGCGCCCCGACAAATTACAGATATCCTCAACCCATTCTGGGAAAGAACATGCTGGTGGTCCATCAGCAGCGGCTTTATGCTCTTCCAGTCTTTCCTAAATCGTCCCTTTGTCCTTTTTCCTGTCTATTACACAATTCCTGTCCTTACTGTGTCCTTTTTGCAATAGATCTCAGGCAAAAAAGTAGTAACGAGTGGAAAACAATTGCGAGAAATGCTCTTGCGCTGGTATATGACTGTAATTACAACTGTTGTAAACTTTAACACTGATGGAAATATTTTTTTTAAACAAACGAAAAATTACTGGAAGTGGAAGAAAAAAGGAATATAAAACAACATTTGTCTCTGGAAGTAAGGAAAAATTCTGATATTTTTCAGTTCGAATTATTTTTAAATAGTTTCTGATTTTAATATGAACAACTTTATTTTAAAGTTCATTTTTAAATTATCAATCAAAATGAAGGAAAAAATAGAATTGCCTTAGGACCTCATGAAAACAACATTGTAAAAACAAATAACCATCATTTTTATTTTTATTTATTTATTTATTTTTTTACAATTAGAACTACAATGTAGGTTTATTGAGGTACTAAAGGAATTCTTTTTCATTATGACTGAAATTTTTTAAATATTATTGTTTCTTCAACTACAGGCTATTTTTATATTTCCTAAGTTTTTTTTTAAACAGTTGATAGTGGGGCTTTTGTACAGTAGTGAAAAAAAATCCCTAACCATGTACATCTATAAATAATCAAGATCAATCAGGAATAAAAATAACAATAACTATGCTACTAAAGAATAAAAGACAAAATAACAAATGATATTTATAGAATTAGTAAAATGAGTAATCCACTTATACTGAAAAAATAATTTTAAAAAATAAAGAAGAGAAAAATAAATAAATAATTAAAAAAAAAAAATAATAAGAGCTGTTATAACTAATATAGTATCATATCTTGCATCAGTCTCGGCATATGGTTGAATTTCCCATTAGCTGGGAGATGAATAATTTTTTTGACGAAATCGTCTATTGATTCCAATTTTAGTTCTCGATGTAGTCGCCTGTTTCATGTAAACCAAGCTATGATTGATAGTTAATAATAATAATAACAGTAACTTAATTTACATTCAAGTCAATAATCAATAGTATGATTTAAAACAATATGAATCATAAATCACAGGTATGCCCTCTTTTTTAATTTATACATCACATAAAGAAAGTCATAATTAGATTTTTTATTAGTCCAAAAAAAGTCATTTTATATTTTTTAATTGGAACTAAATACAATACTTTATTCTTTTTGGGAATATCATAGTACCATTTACATCCAAAATATAATAGACAGTTATAAAAAAAAAAGATGAGATGGGCGTTGTTTACTATTTTTATATTTATTTATTTATTTACAATTGCAATTAATAAAAAAATAACATATAAGTACCTATGAGTGATTTGAACTTTAATTGAAGTCTTCTTTCTTCTTGAAGACGCCTGAAAACGATGCAATATTAGAAACAAGTAGGTTAGAGTTAGAAGGGAGTATACCATGGAAAGATTGATATCTAGTTCGGGTAAAATCCAAAACATATAGAACAATGAGTACATTATGAATGATATGATATTTATACTAAGTAAGGAACATTGCGGATATTAAGAAGTATTTTAGATTCTGAGGACAGGATATGAGTGAAATTCGATGGCTAAGGGAAGTCTATCCATAACTACAGGCATGTAAATAAGTTTTGGGTAATTAATTGGAAGCTTAAAGTATTTGTCGAGTAAGTGTTATAATAGTCGGAATCGACAAGTAGTTTCCTGTCTTTCAGTTTTGTACGAGGATTCCTAAGTAGTTAATGGTTTACACAGATGTAATCCTAGAAAGCGGATCTGTTTGACAGGGATTAGTGGAATACTATTAAAGCAGACTTTTGGTCAGGAAGTCGTACGTTTTCGGTGAGAGAGTATTTGTTATTATTATTCATTGAAGTATGTATAATGGATTAGGATATCGGGAGTGTATACTTCGTAAAAGATGGAACCTAGGGAACTAAACAAAAGAAAATTAGCAGACAAAGAAAAGATAAATGAATAGTCACTAAATGTGAATTACTTGTAATAAACAATCTGTCAGAGTAAACGAATGGATAATAAGAAAATACGTAGAGGATTTTGTATATGTGTACCTAGTGCCTGACTCTTTTTAGAGTGTACTATCTCGTTCTACAGATAGTACAAGAACCAAGAGGAGAAAAAAGGTTGATATTTCACCCCAATTTTTTATTACTTTAATCAAAACTGAAAATGAATGTATAATTACTAGACAAAATTAACGAGTCGGCCAAGTTAGATTGGGGAATACAAATCGGTGGTGTTTCAGAATGTTAAAAAAAATTTAATTTTTCTTTCGAAGCGAGAGTTTGCGAAAATATGATACCTAATAAAGCTGGTTTTGTTCAACATTTCTCGTGATTTTAGCTTTTTATAAAGGAATATTCCATAAAAAAAAAAATTGAAAACCAGTCGTTTCTGAATTTATTTTGAGAAATCTATATCTCAATGTCTATTAATACTCTAATTAAAGTTAATTTAATGTACTAAAAGTAGTTTATAGCATTTATCTTCGTAAGAACAGTAGATTTCATTTTTCTGTAAGGTATTTGCTAAAATAAACTGATTTATAGTTATTTGGACAAAATTTTATGTGAAAAAATTATATTTATATACAAATATCATAAAAACTACTACCTCTACGAACATAAGTTTTATACATTGCTTTATAGTACATTAAATTAGTTTAATTTGAGTGCTGAAAGATATCTCTATGTCTTATAATTTCTGAGATATATTTTTTCATAACCCATTTTTTATGAAATGTTGCTTTCTAAAAAGCTTTATCTCGAGAACTATTGAACTTAAATAGCTCTATTACGGCTCATATTTCAGTGAATTAATTCTAATTTAAATGATGTTTTCTAGTGTTGTTAGTTTTAAAGATATAGAGCTCCTAAAGAAAAACTATATTTTTTATAACGTTTTTAATAAGCGGCCATTTTGAATAATCTCTAACTATAATTGGTAGACTCGTCAATTTTGAATAGTAATTATAAATGTTTTTCATTCAAGTAATCAAAAATTGGGGCGAAATAACCCCATGAAATTTTTCACCCCGGCTCTTATATTAAGAGAGATACTTCCCAGCATTTAATGGTACAAATCAAACAACGTTCACCATTCGAGGAAAATGATACAGAGAGCATTTGATATTGAGTGTTGAATGGTGCATAGGTGTTTTTCAAAAATAGTTTATTTCCAATTTTCCCTATGTTGGGGACAAGAAGGATAGATAGGATGCTGGAAGGATAAATATACTGATAGTTTTTGGGGTTTGAATATGATTAATTTATGTGAAGCATATTCTATTTTTTTTAGTCCGGGTGGCGGTCAATAAAGGTATCAAATTAGTAAAAGAAAACTATTTATATGGTTTCGCCCCAACTATGTAGGGTTTTATCAGGGATAAATGAAACCAAGGTACAAACATTGTAAGAATTGACAAAACATTAAAGTAAATATACAGAGAAAATATGAAAATAAAATAAATGAATAATTTTTTATTTTGTTTATAAAATATATAAAAGAAATAATAATAATAATTTATTATTTTTTATTTGTCATATATTGACTTGGTTTGGTATTGACGTTACTATCATCGTGTCAATTTACGTCGGTTGATTTTATATTTTTTCTGTGGAATACTGAAAAATAAAAACCTCAAAGTTTACGAAGCATATTCCATTTGCATTTAATTTTTTTTTAAACTATTTATTTATTGCTATTTACAATTGTACATTATAATACATTTAGTAAATCTGATCTAAGTTAAATTCGAGTGTTACAGGCGTATAGAGAAACTACCCATTAGTAGCACTCTAATGACATTTTACATTAGATGATCTCGTGGCCATCTTCTTTTCAGGCGCCTCGGTGGATTGTCAGGAATGGACGAGGATACAAGATTAGAAACTAGGGGGTTTGAGCTGTTGGAGAGTTTATAATGGAAGGAGTGATATCTGGTTCGGGCTAGATCGGTTACATAGGGAACATTAAGGTCTTTAGGTATGATTTTATTTGTGACAAAGTAAGGAGCATTGAGGATTTTACGAAGGATTTTGGATTGTAAGGATTGAAAACGAGAGGAATTCGAAGGTTTAGTAGAGCCCCAAAGCTCAACTCCATATGTCCAGATTGGCCTTATTACAGTCATGTAGATCAGTCTTTTGTAATGTGTTGGAAGTTTAGACCGTTTGTCTAGTAAGTGCTGTAATAGTCGAAATCGACGTGCAGTTTCCTGTCTTTTCAGTCTTGTTCTAGGATTCCAGGTTAATCGTTTGTCCAAATGTAGTCCAAGATCTGTTCGACAAGGGTAAGATTAACATCATTAAATGAAACTGTAGGGCAGTCTAAAAATTTATTTAATAATAAATTTAAATAATTTCTCTTACCTAAGTAGTAAGTAGTGTTTCTAGATAAGTTAACCTGGTTAAATGAAAAGTTTTTCATCTACGAATTCGGCTTAAAATCAATATCATCAGAGTGATGATCATTTGGCCAATAATTACATGGTTTACAAAGCTGGACTAAAAACAAAAAAAAAAAATAGGCAAAAAAAGTCATAGTTCTTTTCATCTCGAAATCGTTAGCTATTTTTTCTGAATTCCAGGCGTTTAGTTGTTGATTAGAAAACATTAATATCAAATTAATTATAATATGAAAGATTATAATAAATTTATACGCTTAATAAAAGCTGCATAATGCTTACAAAACAAGAAAGGGGTAGGTGGGCGTTACAAACACTGGCTCGCATATCATAATAAGCCGACTCCAGCCTTTCCCAACCCGCCATGTACAACTTTCACGACCAAATCGAGTTCTGCCCCATCGACGTGCTTTGAGACATCGATTACTCCACAAACTAATTGAGACTCCGGATCGACCTCCGTCTTGGACCTTTTCATTTCGAGCCCGGACCGCGGCCTGCTTTCTCGTTACCAATCCTCGCGTTCGCCCGGAACCAGTTTCGTATGAGCGGCTATCTACCTGTTCTTATGTCGGGGAATCCCTAGATTCCTATGTGACTGACTCCATTTCGGAAATATTAATGGTATTGTTTTAGCAGGGTCGTAAAGATATTTTTTTCGGTAGTACAAAGAAAAAATTAATAATAAGCTGTATCAAACAAGTTATAAGGGATTCAGATCAATTATTCAGACAGACGAATTATTTAAACTATTTTTTAAAATACTTGCCACTATTCTATAAGACAATAAAACCAAACTAATGGTAGCCTACACCAAGCGATTGAATTTTCTTCGAATTTTTATTACTAAATTACAGTTGTTTAATATTCAAATATTTCCACAATTTCAATGTTGGTATCGCCGATACGAATGGAGTGGTCTGTATATAATGGATTTTAAATAAATTAAGCATGGTGAACTTGAGAGATAAACCTCTATTCTTAAAATTATTTATAGCATAACTGATTATATGTGATTTAGCAAAAAGGTTTTACAACATGTATTAGTTAGGTTAGTATTTAATTTTGATTATTGATTCAAATGGAGATACATAAAATAATAAAATGTATATTAAAATTTTACTTGGTGGCTGATTAGTGAGCTATTGAGATTTTGATGAAGCTTGAATTCTGGTTCCTCTATAATCTTCTGTTCTCTCATCCTGCATCTGTCCTCTTGTCTGGGTGCTGTGTAAAAGTACTCAGTCATGGTGAGGTGTTGAGTATGAGCACAAATGGTGTTGCTCTGGTTAGACTCTTTTTACTCACTGAACGTGTTCAGACCCATTTGGCACTGAGGCACTTCTCCTTCATGGGATTACCAATAAATGTCAGTATCTTATCAGAGGTCCCATTCAAAATGTTTGAGGGGCTTCCTCAAACAACAATTCTTAGTTTAATGTAGGAGGTTTGATATTTTCTTGTTCAGATAAAAATTGTTCTTGATCATCGTGAAACATGGTGTTGATAAGAAAAACGCAACAGTGGAGATATAATCTTGGAACGGAGAAAGTGTTTAAGACGACCTTTAGTGGTTATTGATAGGATTTTACAGCAAACTGTTGAATCAAATTGAGCTGCATGTACTGTCGTAACCGCTAGAGGTCTAGTGTCAATTAACACCGTTAGTCTACCATCTTCATGACATGGGAAAGTAAAAAAGAGTTTACCCCCATGAAGATACGCCGAAACAATTCAGCCAAATCAGCCATATAGTCCATATCTTGCTCCAAGATAGTATCGATTATTTCATTACATGGCCTACTTTCTTCCAGAGAAAAAAAAATAAAAATGTTATTATCATTATTATTCTGGTAACGCGGTCCTACAAATAACCGAGCTTCCTCCAACACAGCAAGTCAATCTTTGAACATTCAACCGCTTTTAATCCTCCTCAACATCATCCAGCCATCTGATCCGAGTACGTCCTCTTTTCCTTTTCCATCCGGTATCTCATATAGCATCTTTTTCCGAGCATCCTCTTTACATGGGTTATCTGTCTTATTCGAGCTCTTTTCACTAATGACACTATGTTGGGTTGCCCAAACAATTCCCTCAGCATCTCTTTTCTTCTTCTCCAAATCCCATTCTCCGAGACTCCTCTATAATTCTGAATACATTTCACTCCCAGGAGTTGAGCATCCGTTCCGCTTATCTTGTCAAGGGCCATGTTTCACACCCTTTTATAACCACGACCGCTTTGTAGATGACCACTTTCAATCTTTTAAAGAGATCTCCAAGTTTCGATACTCTTTGCAGTGAGAAATAATATATATTTTCTTTGCAGTGAGAAATAATATATATTTTCTTTGCAGTGAGAAATAATATATATTTTCTTTGCAGTGAGAAATAATATATATTTCCTACTGCTATCCTGGCCTCTATTTCGCTCTCTACTTTGTTATCTGCAACCAGGCTTCCCGGGTACTTAAACTGGTATACGGATATGAAACTGTGATCTCTGAAAGTTACTGCATTATTCCCTTCCTTATCTCTTCTTGAACTTTTCACGTATACGGTCCTACTTTCATTAACCTTGAGGCCAAGTTTAGCTGCTGCTTCATCGAATTTCTTGAATGTTCCTTATTATGATTTTCGGGTTCTAGTGGCAATGCCATCTTCTATATATGCTAGATGTTGAAAGAACCGATTGTTGATGGTTCGACTAATAATTTTACTGTGGTCAAAATTACCGTGGAAGAGTTTTTCGACAGTCATCTCAAGGAGTGATATCAGCAATGTAACAACGGATTATATTTTGAATATTGATTTTTTTTTTAATACTAAAATAATATAAATAATTTTTTGTCAAAAATTGGTATTTTTTTATATATACATCGTTAGATACAACCAATTTTTTACATGATTTTAACAACTTCATTAAAAAAAAAAAGAAAAGGAAGTCATAATAGGATTAATATACTAACTACTTCATGAATATAAAGAGGATGTTTTTTTGCAGTTTTATTCATTTTAATTGCGAATAACATAGAAAATATAATTGTATGTTAATCAGTTGTAACTTCATGACCATACGAAGGACGATGTCAGTAATCCACTCAGGTGTGATACAACACATGTGCTCTTCTAATATATTCTGTCTCTGGTGTATGATACAGTCCGAGATAATTACGAGATATAAACATCCTCTAGTGATGCTCGCAGACTGTCTGGGGTCGAGATAATATTTCAAAATATAAAAGGCTGTATAATTATGAAAAATTAATAAAGAAAAAAAACCTATACAATATATTCAGTGATGTAGATATGCTAATGGAATAGGAACATTAAATATTTATGATTTAAATAAATCATTTTCCTTCAATATGATGATCACGCACCACCATTCTAATACATGGGAGGTGTGGCTAGGGTCCACCCCTGGAACCGGTTACTATAAATACATTATCAGTATTACATTTTTAATAACACGTTCCCCTCCCACCCTCTCCTGGTACACCCCTTAATCGAGGAATTTAAATTGCCTGGGGTCTTCATTATTTATTCATAGAGTTTTTAATGAATGCCTCCCTAGGTGAATACTAAAATTTATAAATACATAAACATTTAGTCATTTTTTTTTTTTTTATGGTTTTCTCATATTTTCGATTCACGTTTTAGCGATCTTGAAACGTATAATTTGTGAACATGGCTTATAATGATTTATTTTCTCTTATAATTTCGAGAATTAATAGTCGGTCGCTATTTAATTTTTAAAAAAAACTTAAAAGATATGATTTTTGCAAATGGATGCTTCAGATTTTCCTGTTATGGGGACATCTAAATACAGAAAGGGAACATCAAAAAAACAATTTTTGATGTACTTTTTTAGCAGGAACTATATGAGATAGAGACATACTAATTTTGGTTACATTCCTCACCTTTTTATTATAGTTTTATTGTGTAATATTGCATTCTGCCATATTCCAATGATAATAGGGATCATACAGTTCATTCACACCATATTTACAAATATATAAATTAAATTACAACAAAATAAGAAATAAATTTTATAATATAATAAAATAAAATAATATAAATAAATGAAAAAATAATACTAATTATAAAAATAAAATACTAAATCCCTCTTAACCGCGTCACTGGTATTAAAAGCAACTGTAGGATGAGTCCTGGGCAGAATAGCCTGCAAAAAGTTTTAATAGTTGGATGTGAGGCTGTGAATTTTCAGCTAAGGTATGCTATTTTTTTAATAATAATGTTTTTTTAAAATTGTTAATAATTATTATCTAATAAAAGCTGTTATTTAATAAATTGTCATTGATCATAGCCATGTTGGCCGAAACGTTGGGCATTTAAAGCATTAATAAACAGTGTTGAGACTTAATTTAAAAAAAAAAAAAGTCTTAATTTTTATTTAAAAAAAGATGGTCCGTAAGCGGCCAAAGAAAAATAAAAAAGATTTTATATTATATTATATTACAATTTATTTTTATATTTGCTTATTTTAAAAATCATTATGATACTTTAAGAAAATTATTATTTTAAATAATAAACTATATTTTTCCATCAATCATTAGATATTATAGTTATATAGGACAAATATTGTATGCAAAAGTCTCAAGAGACCTCTTTTTTTTTTGTTTGACCGCACCAATACCATGTTCCTTTTATTACACACAGTCAATCAACGATCTTCCATTGTTTTTAATTTTAAAATTATATTAATTTTTATTATATAATGATATATATAAAAAAATTAACTAAACATCTCATTCCGTCTATACAGGAGAAGAAATTGCTTCGAGACACAGAGAAAGCGCATATGCCAGGAACTGTTGGAAGAAAGCTACCCTAACCTCCAATAATTTAAGGTATCATTGTTGGAG
Organism: Halyomorpha halys; assembly: GCF_000696795.3. Classification (NCBI taxonomy): domain Eukaryota; kingdom Metazoa; phylum Arthropoda; class Insecta; order Hemiptera; family Pentatomidae; genus Halyomorpha; species Halyomorpha halys. The sequence continues at coordinate 541,017 of NW_027105546.1, forward strand.
ATAATGGCAGAAACACAGGTAGCGACAATTACCCGAGGAGGTTAAACAAAAATCAAACCGATTTCCTTAGAGAAAATTGATAGGAATTATCCTAACCTAAGACCGGAGGCTGCGTGTTCTTTCCAAACCCAAATTGGGTTCAATTTACTATTTGTATGTAGTGCCACTTTCCGTTTGTGGGAATATCACTAATAACATAGGAAATCTGCTCTGGAACACTGCCTTCATTCTTAACTGTATCTTTCCATTCGGAACGCACGCAAGCCCTAACATAAAAGAGGGAGGTATTTATTTGAGATACTTCTTTCAAACTGCACAATGAATGACTCAAAACTATTTACTAATTTTAAAAGGTTAATTCACTACTCCTTAACACGAACCTATATCGAAACCAGTAATTAAACTCACAGCTTACTGTTATGAACATCCCTAATTATTGTTCTCTCTACTTACTTATTAACTTATTTATTGTGTCAATGGTCATTGGATCGGAGGTGCATTTTATATTACACATTGTCGCAATTTAGGGATAAAGATCGATTAACTAAATATAATTCAAAGTTTGATTAAAATTAATATATTTAGGAATTTATTAATTGGATTAATAATTTAATTGCTTATTACATATATTTAGTTTATAGCGATAAATTTCATTTAATAAAAAAAAATAGAAATAACTTTAACACGACTCAACAAATCTACACTAAACTTGGGAGTGGTGTAGGGCTCTATAAACTGGCTAAGGGCTATAAAAGTGGCTTAGGGTTCTATAAACTGCTCCAAATTGCACGAACCGGATCTAATTAAGCAAATCACAACCGGAGGTAAAAATAAAATTTGTGAACAAATTTTCTTTATCTGAAACTAATATTTATTCATAATAGATATTCAGCTTTTCAACGTTTGTTTGAACGTTATAATTGGATTAAATGTAAAGGAGTAATAGAATAAATCCTTCAAATGAACCAAAGTGAATTTTTTTTAATTTTTAATTTCAATGATAAATAGTATTTAAATATTTAGGTGATTCTATGAAACAAATTTTTTTAACCTAATTTAATGATATCCTCGTTATGTTTATTTTTTCATTTTTAATGAATAAAAAATCATTTAATAGCATCAGTTATATTTTTTTCTAATTCTTCAGAAAGAGACAAATGGATTAGCATATAATAACCATGAAAAAATGTATAATTTCTGATTTTCACGCAAAAAATACTTTTGTAAGTAATTTTTAAAAAAATACTCGGTTTATTAAATTTTTTTTTACTGAAAAATTGGAATGGCCTATAATCTTTCCGGGAAAAAAAGAACCATAACACTCAGATGAACGGTACGGCAGCGCATAAAGTACGAACACACAAAAATTGATTTTTTATATATCAGATATGAGAAGATTTATTATTTTAACTCAAAAGATTTCCACAGATTCACAAAAAGTTGGGATTTGATTCTTCGATTGATTTGTCATTTAATTCCTTTTCTTATCATCTACTTTTTTTTTTTATTTCAGATTAAAAGAATCTGATGCTTACATCTCGGATAAATTTAAGGAAATGTAGAAAATTTTACTTATTTAAAAATTGTCTTACAATTTTTCAAGTTTCAATGAGAGTTACCTTTCTAGTCATGTTTAAGTTTTCAACGTTAAATCCGAGATCTACTATACTTTCTTTAGTACTTTTTGATATCAATCCATAGGAAATATAGTAAATAAATTGAATACAAGTGAATATCCATTCAAGATAAGGCTATTGGAGTCATAATTACTTTTTAAACTGGATAGAAAGATTTTAACTTAATGTAAATTATTATTA
>NW_027105546.1:542883-555664 GCF_000696795.3 Halyomorpha halys
AGACACAAAAATTATATTTAAAATATATTTCTTCTTCTTTTTTTTCTTTTTTTTTTTAATCTTTAGAAATAGAAAAAAAACACTACAGATATTCGATGAATAGTGTAAAACCTCAATTAGGTTCTTCTTCAGTGTGTTTGAACGTAAAATAACCATTCCTAAGTGATTTAAGTTAATCTATTTATCTTCTTGGATAATTTTTTTTCTATATCACAGCTGTATACCGTAATAAAGTAATCACAATATATATTTTTTATCTTTTATAAACTAATAAAATAAAAATCAGCAACTTAGTGCTGAATAATATTTTTTAATGAATCAAAATATCTTCTGCACTCACTTCTTCTACTCTCCTGAATAGAGAATTGACTAAGCGAATCGTCATTCTTTCTTGTGAGTGTATACTTTTATGTAGGTTTCATTCAGAGGAATCGATTATTGATTTCCTCACTGATTCATCTATCTCTGCAACTACTTAAAATTGAAATTGAAGGTTGAAGATCGTGGAATGCATTTTGTGGGCCTAATTTTTATAATATCGTCACCATTTTTTTTTCACAGATTTTAATGTTTTGCCAACCTTCGCAATCCCTTCAAATGGATTTAGAGGTTTACAAATTCGTAAGGATTCTGACATGTCGTTCACCGACCAACATATTCGTTAGGAGGAATCCCATTCACGGACATAGATAGAAAATTACATATGTACAGTAATTATTCACATGCTCTTTAAAAAGAAAATTAAAATTTCCACAAAAAATAATAGGAATAATAATCTAGCCAGTGAATAATAATAAAAGAATATAATAATAATAATAATAAAAGAATAGAAAATATATAAAGTTATATGAGTGGACATATCAGATACTTTGTTCTTAAAAGTTGCTTCAAAAAACAGCGTGAGGCAGGGGAAAGGATCCTAGACAGATTCGTGACTTGGACATTGGATTACAAATTGATAAGTTGATTGATGGCTGAACATGAAGTCGCCATGATCAAATTGGATAATGACAACGTCGGTTTAGTTTAGTCGTGTTTTGTAGTTGTAATATTAGAAGTTGAAAATTGGGTTCATAACATTTGATATATTTAATTCCATAACTACACGTATATTTTGGAATTTTTATTTTATTTTTTTTCTTCAAAAACTTTAGTCGATCACTATTATTCCATTATCATGAGGTAAAAGTTTTTTTTTTCAAATTAGTTAAATTAGACGATAAATCTCCTTCTCCTTTATGATAAGCTGTTTAATTTATTTTCAGTGAGTAGAATATATCTAAATCAGCTTTCAATAGACTACGAACTACTACTTTACAAGACAATAAAAAACCCTGCCTGGCCTAAATCTAACATTAAACCCATTCAACCCTTACAGTCCAAAGTCCTATAAACAATAGTCAATGCCCCTGACTATGTGACCAATTATATCCAAAATCATGACCATTTGTTCTGACCTTATTAAATTCAAATTCACCACATTCCATGGGAAACTCATTCATCATCTCATCTCCTATAATCCTCCACGTAGATTAAAACGACATATATCTATTGTAAATGGTTGTACTATAGTTCTACCATTTTTCTATTTTTTATCTTAGTTTATTAAGTTTTATATATTTTTTTAATAATTATTTTTATTTTGTTATTATTTGATCAGTTTCATTTTATTATATTTTTGACATACATTCGTATTTTTATTTATACAAATAATGATAGTACTTTATTTTATTTTTATATTTCTTTAATATTATTATTTAATTTTTTCTTTTATTTCAGTGATTACTATTAATATCATTAACATTTTTTTTTCTTTAATTCCTGTATGTATTGTATGATTTTTTTATGTATTTGAACCTCAATTCTCAATGTTCATAAATTGTAGCAGATTGTATTAATTTTTTGTATTAAAAGAATTCTTGAAGCTCGAAATTCTCTCGACTGGAGAAATGAAATTTTTCTTTAAATTTAGAATTCTTTTCAACTGTTTTTTTCTATGTATATACCTAATACATTCATATGTAATTTTTAAATTATATTTTTAAAATGATTCAGAACATACAGCGTGTGAATTAACTGCTATGGATGGTCATCCACGCTCTATTGAACTCCCTCAATAGTTTAATGGAAGATCTGGTTTTCAGTCCGAAACATTGATAATCGGTCTATTCAAGATCGTGAGAGACGAATGGGAATCCCCTGCAATCATGATCAGATTTACATTAAATAATATAAAAATAGTTGATAAACCAAATTTTCAACTAAAATTAATAAAGTAGAATATTAATAGTTACAAACAATATCACTTAAAAAACGTTTATTCTTCACTACTTTCTTTTAAGTATTTTCATTATTTTTTTTTTCATTTAACTATAGATGTTCGGTTCCTAATTAATCCCTTATATTTTTATTTGATACTTTTAATGAGCCGGCCTGTAAGAAAAAAGAATTACCGTGCGGTAATGACAAATTATTATTTAATTATTCCGAGAAGGGTGAATAAATTATAGATGAGATGAGGGATTGTGGTGGTGTAATTATGCTTCCGTGGCCTTCCTCGTACTGCTCAATTAGTGAAGATCCTGCTCTCCGTGCCAGCCTCACGGACCGGTCCATCGCTACCTCCCCTCCCACCCCCATTGGTACCTAATTGTGGATTCAAAGGTAAGTAGTCTCTCATAGGTTATATCAAAATAAGAGAGGTGATATTACATATATATAAAAAAAAAATGATATCAATTAATAACAAAATTTGTAAAAATAAATATGCAATATTACTGCTATAATATCGTCTCTCACTTTTCGGATATCGTTAGGATCTCGGGTATCATACCAATGAAAAGTTATGCTGTGTCAAAAGACCTCATTTTCTATTTTTTTATTTTTTTTATTTCCATATAGTTGAGATATGTTTTTCTTGTACAACTAATATTACATTTAACGATAATAGTTTATTCCCTTTGTCTTTTCACATTTTACAATATTTTTTTTGTCAATTTTACTTTTTTTTTTTTTTTTTTTTTTTTATTTATTGATAAATATTACAATCTGCCACAACCTTAAGCAATAAGTAATAGTGATAATTGATCACATTCATACCAAAATTAAAAATAAAATAATTTATATATTAATAAATAAAATATCTTGTATAAATGGATACTTTAAATTTTAAAATCATAAAGATTGGTAAAAAAAAAAAAGACTTAATATTTGCCATTAAAGGCCTTGTCTACGGTAGGACTGGGTGTCTTTTGTTACTGAAGAGTAACACTGACAGTAAAGGATGCTTTTAGTTATTGACATGTACATAATGCATACTTAATGACTTTTATAAATGGTATATTTTATTATGAGTACTTCAAAATACTTCTATTAAACTTTTATTTCTTGTAATACCTTCTTCCAGGTCATTTCTAACATACGGAGATCACCCTATTCTAATCATTGGGAGGTCAAGTCAAGATTTAGATGCAGTTCCGAGGTTGTTAAGAGCGACGCCTCAACTTCCTCGGCTACATATGGCCCCTACTTCCATTTAACTATCACACTCATATACTGCTTCTGGGAGAAGCCGTTAGTCTGTTTCATGTACAGACATACCCCTTCTCTAGTCCTAACCTATCCCCACTTTGTCATTATTGGACAGAAATACTCCATATGTAGCAGATATCTGATTCTAGATTATAGGGCAGTTTGGAACCGAGATTTCGGAGGACACTCTAAGAGATTAAATGCATATATTAGTCTGTATATAGTACTTGTATAAATCTGTCTAAATATCTGTTTCTTCGCATTAGTAAATAAATAATATATTACACTACACTGCGGTTGCAATTCTGTAACAGTTGATATAGAAGCAATCCTTTACTTGGATTGGCCCGGAAAGAAAGTTGGTACATATCCTAGCAGCATTGCTGACGCACTCGAAAGCTTTGCATAACGAGAATTCATTACAAGTATATTCATACCCATTCCATAACAGAATGAGAAATCATGACTAAATGAGGAACTTCATCATCCTATTAACCATCATATCTACCAACGAATTATTCCATTAATTTAAAAATAAAACTACAACAATAATTGTAGATTTAATTAAGGAAATTAACCCTTTTGAGATTAGCTATCGGAATGGGAACTAGCACTTTTATTTGAAACTGCCTATTAAATGAACAGAATAAAAGATTTTATCATATAATTGAATAATGCATAGAATATAATGCGAAGATATATATTTTGAAGTATTTTTTTTATAATTATATTTTCATAACGCAGTTTAAACGGAACTGATATAATCTCTAACAACCATCACAATTAATTTGATATTATACATGTGGTTATAAAGGAAATAAACACTTGTATTATTGAACACAATATAATCGGTTGCATGTAACAAATTACGACAATTTAATTAAAATCTTTTTTTTTAAGTAGTTATTTTGTAAAAACGATGAACAAACAAAATAACAAGTCTTCGAAAAAGTAGCTAGTGGCTAACTATTCATTTTTTTTCTATTTCAGATATCATCAGGATAACATTAATGGAGTGATTAGATCTAGATGGCACATCTCACCCCAACAAGCTACAACAACCTCAACAAATACACCTAGTCAATAATTAGACTAATATAAATACAAAACAAGATCGTTTACAAAGATATCTTCTAGACATTTACCCAGAGCTCCAGAAAAGTAGGTGGGAATTCAGAGGAGTGGAAGATGTGGTGATACTTAAAAAAGAATTAATAAATTTAAAAAAATGTCGAGTGCTTAAAAATATTCGGCCTAAGCCTAAATACTTTATAAATAGATTTAAAAAGCCTTTAGCATCCAGTACGCTCTAACTTATTTATTTCTTTATTGCAAGACTGGTATGGGCACTGTTTCATAATGAAAGCTAATTCATAGTACAAGTATAGAAGCAACGTGGTAATTACACTAATACTTATATTTGTTCATAATATGGATGACTATTAGTGATATTACAGGAGTTAAAAAGTACTAAATTACAAGTTACTATTGTACAAGTCAGTGTAATTGTGTTATTTAAATCGACAAGACTATTAGTATTAGTTTGTACTTTATTATGAAACAGGGCCCTGGTGGGCCTAACATCATTATTGTAGCTGTTTGTTAGTTTTTTTTAACAGTTATAATGGAAAAGACTCGTGCAAAAGTCTCCCATATTTACAATACTATGGCCATGAACAATTATAAATAATTAGGATAAATTATAAAAAAGTAATTAAATATAATAATAGTTATGTAATTAATTAAGAATGAACGAGAAATAACAAAACCAAATGATATTCATAGAAGTTAATAAAATAAATAATTAGCCAACGTTTGTCTATTAACGTTTTAATAACTCTGTTTGCTTTATTTAAATTATTCTATTGAAGTGAGATGTGCTCCAAGTATTTGAATGATATGCATTAATGTTACTAAGCTGTTTAAAGTTTTAAATTGTTATTTGAGATCTTTTGAGGCCAGCGGTTTCTAAAGTGAGGGCGTCAAGTGAAGGCCACTTTCTCATAATATTAAACAAAACAAAAAAATTAAATAAATAAAAATTAAATTAAAAGAGCAATTAATTGGTCCATTTTTTTTCTTTGCACTGTTATTTCGCTCTAAGATAATTGTGGGGATATTTATATTTATTTATTAGTTCAACAAGGAGCCCGTGAAATTGTTTTAGATTTGTGTTCCGAGGCTAAAAAAAAAATTTTCGTTACAACTTCTTTAGGCTATGCTAGATAAATTCTAATGAAGATCTGATTAAGTGTTAAATTACTGATCTTCTTATATGCATCATTTTCTTTTATATTTCATACTTCAATATCAAAATTTACACTAAAAATAGCTAAATTAGGCAGATTTGAGCTTTTAAATTTCCTATATGTTCATAAATTAATTCATTAATTACACGTTTAGTTTTATATTCATAACTGTGACATAGATTCCTATATATTATAATCCAATCCTCGCAAATAAATCTAGACAAAAAGAAAAATAGTTTGCATTAAATAAAAATCACAAATGAACCGACTGTGAGAACCAACGTTTCGACAGGGCAGGTTGAAACTGCATCAGGTGAAATGTCGCCTGAAATGTCCAATTTCAGTGACAGTGCACGATCGATGGCGAAAGGATACCTCTGCCCTGAGAGTCCAAATCTTCCATCGTCTTTCCTAAAGAACTTCGCAATAGACTTGGGAAATCGGTCGGAATTTTGGAAAACTTCTTAGCATAAATGTAGTTTGAAAATGGTATTTTTTAGTGAAAATATCATCATATTCTCACTTCATTATATATCTAAACAATATATGGAGCTATTTTTTTGTATTAATTAGCAATTGTTTATAAAAATGTTATGACCATTTTATTAAATTCTTGTTTATTGTTTTATTTATATATTTCATACCTTATATAGTTATACCTATTATTTTGTTATTTACTTATTTTTTTGTCAATTATACTACTATAGGATGTTATTAAATTAAATGTAAACATTGCTTGATAATCTTCACAATTATTTATTTTATTATTATTAACTATATTTCGTGAATTTATACTATAATTTTCGAAAAAATAAATAACCTTTTTGGAAATAGGTCTAGTTTCAATATAGTCAAATAAATATAGCAATCTAGACTAATTAAATCCATAAAATTTAATAGAATAGTTTAGGCAACGAATAAACGAAAGTGTATCACAGGATTAATCCTTGAATATTTAGATTCAATAGGTGTATTGGCCGTAAAAAAATATATAAATAAATAAAATATTTCCACTTGAAGTTGAAAGGAAAAATGTTGAATCTGATTATAACTTGGACAATCGTTGTCAACTTTATGTTAAAATAATCACCTAATAAAACAGCAATAAATAAAAGAATTAAATAAAAAAAATAATGGCATGTTCATGTTCTTGTAATTAAGTAATTGATCAATTAAGTTTAATGATTGTGATTACACACTTGTAAGAAATAAGTTGACTGCTTCGTCCTAGAATAGCGAATTATATAAGTTATATAATATCTAAGATTAAAGTAATTTTATGTTTGTTAGCAATGAAAATATTATTTTTTAAAAATTGATTCCGTATAGCGATATATATTTTTTACAATCCTTGTGGCTGAATCAAAATCTTCTATTCTGAATTTTCAGAATAAATTATTAAGTAATTAATTTAATAATTAAATAAAGAATAATCACAATATCTAAATTATTTAGTGAGGTGAGTATGAACACTGGATGTATACATTTATTTTGTTTTTGTTCACTCTGATAGAAAAAAAGTTGTCCTCAGAGTTTTTATGAACTTAGGTCCATTCTTTAATAACATATAGAACATATTTAATAGTTATGAATATCTGCCACATAATCATAAAAAATAAAATTTATATAATTTTTTTAAATAAATTTTCTGATTTATAATCCAAATAGCACAAACAGTCATCAGAAATTACGTAAAAAATCTTTCCTATTTTTTAAGTTAAAAATATTGTTTTCAGTCATAAATATCTTTGTATTATTGCAATCAGTTCAAATTTTGTAGGAACTGAGTCTGAAATGTAGAGTGATCAAACAAATTCTTTATCTGTGATTTACTACTATGTCTTCGTTACCACTTAAATATGTTTTTGCCTGGCATACATAACAGAATCCTTGGCGTTTTCTTGACGTATTCCTCCACGTGTGAATTCGAGGCCACTACTCACATGCCAAAGTAGCCACGGCTTTGAGCTGCATGCAATATATTCTCAATATTATTTGAAATTAGCAAAGAAATTGTTAAATACTTTTAAAAAAACTTACTTATTATTTAACATAATAATAAGTTTAATATTCGAAAAAATTATACCATATATATATTTTTGTATGCATCATGTATTCAAAAATAAATATAAGAAAATAATACCTCCAAAAGATAGATGCTAGAAACTATTTATATATCGGAAAATACTAATGATACGGATAATTTCAAATTATATTCAAAAAACTTGAACCAGCATTATGCTCAAATTTTAAGCAAAATTAATTTGTGATCAAAATGTTTATATATATAAGATAACTAATATATAGTTAAATTTGATAGGCATTTTAATCATAAAATCAATAAGTAAACAAAAATAAAATTAGAAATATAATGAGAATATGCCAAACAATATATTGCTGATAAAGTGATTGATAAGACTGTGATAGTGTAAATTGAATAAAAGTATAATTAATAAAATAGTGAATAAAAATAGGTAATTTAACACAATCTAATAAAAGTGATTAATTGGTGCTTAGTGTTTACCTAATTTAATTCTGTTCTGTAGGTTAATTAATTAGTCAATTGACTAAGATATATTTTGATAAAGGCATGACATTGTTTATTGTGGTATTGTGAATAAGGCAGGATAATTTATAATTCAGAATGTTTTTAAAAATTATTTTTAATAATTAGATTGTGATTGATATTGTTAATCAATATAATGGCCGAAACATAGCGTTTATAAGAAAATAAACATGATGAGAATATATGGATATTTTTAGTTATAATTGATAAATAAATCTCAAACAAGAAATTATTTTTTTTTTAAAAAAGCATTAATGACTTTAAATTACGTGTTTTTAACAGTCTAAAATTGCTCAAAATAATAACAGAATAATTTGAAGGGCCCCATATCTGGGTGATATGGAGATCTCCAATATCTTTAAGTCCCCGGGAACCAGTCTATGCAAGTTATTTCTAATGCGTGTAAGGTATTATACAAGGCAAAGTTATACAATATACAATGTATAACATTGTATATTATTAAATTTTATCTGATAATAAGTAATGAGGTTTTTACTTTCCATAATTTAAATGTTCGCGTTCCAGATGCCGAGATACTTACTTTATGCTTCTTAAGCAGGTTCATGATTTTGATGTATTTCACGTCAGGAGTTTCACAATTGCGAATTTAACGTAAACTTGTACATGTAATTGTAATAAGAGTTTTAGTATTTTTTTTTTTTTTAGTATTACTAATGGATAACAAAAAATAAAGCTTTGAATATTAATTCAAATTTATTATCTCAGTTTACAAATTATAAAACTATCCATTTAATTACACTACTCGTTGCTCAAATTGTATAACTGTAATTCACATATATTCTGTAGTTCAGATTGTATTATTTTTCAATTCAGTGTAAGCAAGAAACTAAATAATGTTCAAGTATTGATGTGCAAGCGCTTTGATTAAGTGATCATAATAATAAAAATAAAATATTACACGGTGATGACTAAAACCATTTTTGAATATTAGAAATAAATAAAATTATGTTATAATTATTTAATAAAGTTAAATACAGGTGAATGATAATGATAATGTTGCGCAGAAAGCTTCAGTATGCATAAGTTTAAAAACAAAAGATTTTCTGAGGTAATAAATCTAAATTAATGATAAAAATTATAATAATCTATTGACAATAAAATAAAATGCTTTTGTTTATTTTGCTTTTAACCATTCTCCCTTTTATTCTTGGGTTATTCCACAGTACTTATTTTTTTTTCTTTTTTAATATACATTTACTTTGTACTCTTATCGTCTGTTCTCTCGTTTTTATCTTTTCATGATGTTATTTCAAACATTATATGAAGGGGGAAAACCTGTTCTGTTGCCAAAACAATATCCGTGAGATAATTTTGAGAGTAGTACGAATGTAATTGAAATTACTATTGCTTACTTCAAGGCCTTCGGCACGCAAGGACATAGAGAGGGTTTGAAAAAAGAAAACAGGCTCAGGGGAAGTGTTCAGATTCTTCTTTTCTCATGGCCACTCTTTTTTTTTTTTTCTTTTTTTTATTAGTGTGAAAAAAATACGCAAAATACTAAAATAAATCTTATAAAAATTAATTAGAATATAGAAAAAAATAGTAATAATTCATAAATATATTAATGCAAGAATGGAATATTAAATATGAAAGTTATTTTATAACTATTAATTAATTAGTGATACATGTTACTGAAAAAAAATCTGAATATTTTATTATAAATTTGATTGTTACTTCATTAATTAATAATGTTTGTCCAATATTAACAATGAACAAAGATATTATTGTAAAATTCATATAGTTTCTCTCTAATTTAATATTAAATACTTACAGAATATAATTAACGTAGTTAATCTGAACAATAACCTTATTTCAAGGCTCAGTAAACTTCATTGTTATATTCAATAAGAATTTAATACTAAATTAGTTAAAAGTTGTTATAACTTTAATGAAATTTATAATAATATTTATCATTACGATTTTAGACGTGAAATTATTTAATTTTTTTTTTGTTGCTATTAAAATATAAAAAGATTTTTTTAGGAATACCCTTTCCCATGACAAAATTATTAAAAAATATTTAAGATGGTTATTAACAATTTCTTTCATACTTTATATATTCCCTTTGTTTTTAAATAGATGATTTAATGTATTCGAAATTATTTCAAATAAAGAAAACTAAAGATACTTTATAGGAAGATTTTTGAAAATTCGATATTAGAGCCCTCCCAAGCTATTTTAATGAGGATAAGAACAAGCTGATTTCAAACAACACCTAATTATACATTGTTATGACGATTTTAATCAAAATAGGTTGAGCCATTTCAGAGAAAATCTATGTTAATAAGCGCCATTTAACGTCTGAATGACTAATGAAGAATTAAGAATAAATCCTGTATCTATTTTAATTAAAATATACCTGATTCTGAATTAACTGGCAATAATATTTTATTTATTTCAATGTCACACACACTATTTGTCATTCATCAGCCCAAATGGTTTTTATGAAATAACCTGATTGGTTTGTTATAACCTCCTCCTTTTTCTCTCTCCGATGTTCATATTAAATAGATAGAGTTTTTTTTATTTTATAAGTAGTTTAAAATTTGTATTTAAAATTTATACTTTGTTTAATTTTCATTCTAATCTGTCTTGATTATCAATATTCACGTTCAGTATTTAAAAAAATATAACAGCAAACTAAAGTAAATAGTATTTTTATTGACAGAAAATCTGTTGCCTGAAGGCATTTAGTAAGCTGTGTGTAACGGCTGACTGGCCAAAGATGGCTGCTACACGAAGCCCCTTCATTAATATTAAAGCTGCTCTATTTAAGAATTCTACCCAAGCCTGGCCCGCACCCTCTTTCTTCAGTCTTCTGGAGAAAAACATCTTTATCTGTTTGCTTTCAACCAGATGTTTTGAAGGAGGCGTTAGAGAATTCGTGTTTTGTTAAAAAAAAATAAAAATAAATAAATATTTTTGTTGATAAAATAAATAAAACACGATTAGTTTTGGACGATATAAAACCAAACTAGCTTTTTTTACCTTAAAAGAAATAATGAAATGAATTTTAATTCAGATTAAAAATAGCACCAACTTAATATTTATAAATTTGTTTCTTTTAGTATTTCAATAAAATATAAAACAACTTCAACATTTTATTTACCTTAATCCTTCTAGCGCAAAGAAAAATCATTAAAGTAAGCAATGCCAATAAGAAGTAGATATATTTATTTTTTTTGCTTAAACATTTCATTTTCTCAGATTTTTTATTTATTTATTTTTGAGAAAGCATATCAATTATAGCAATTTAAAGCAAAGTAATTTCCAAATATCTTTTATATAATTTTTTTTTTTAATTTTTATTTATTTGTTGTCATATGTTCCTCATTATGTCCTTTTTTTATCATACAATATTAATGACTTTATTAATGAGAAAGTCAATTATTATAGTACTGATAATAGTATTATTATATTGTATATAACAGTATTATTTTACATTTATTTTTAACCATCTAATATTACTCTCTATATTTTTATATAATTATTTTTTTTGTTATTTCTTAAATGAATCCATATTTAATATTTATTACAATTTAATATTGACATAAAACCAAAGACTCAATTAACCCTTTTTAGCTTGTGCTTAACTCCTTACTTTTATATTTATATCCGTCTGGTTTGAAATTCTTGTTAATTTTAGTGCCTCCCTATTATGTTATTTTTGTCTTTGTTAATTTACGATTATAATCAATAAACTTATTATCTGAAATTAAAACATTATCTTTTTTAATTTTATATATTAGTTACATAGTTTATATTATGTTCATTTTTTTTTTAATTTCCCACTTACATACACATTTATATTGTAATGTACCGCTATGTCCTTCTACATTTTTACTAATTAAAAATCATAAATATAATCCTCCTTCCTCATAAAGTTGGAAAAACGCATTATCATTAATTTTTAATTTTCCTTTAATGGGAATTTTATGTTTTAGATTTTACATTGTGAAACTTTTACTGGTTTTAAATTAATTTTACAATTCCGTATCAAGTTCATTTCCCCTCCGCTTAGTAAATTTAAAACATGAATTATTTTTTTATTTATTTTATTTTATACCAGATCGGCCTGGTATGGACCTTACATGGTTGATATAACCGTTATATTATTTATATATTTTTTAACAGTTGATTAAGGAGGGGAGTATAGTCTGGTTCAAAAGACACCCCTAACTATATACAATGTTGTTATTAAAAGAAGAAAATAAAATAAACAGATAAGAGTAATGTTTCTTAATAAAAGAGGAATGTAAAATTAATAACAAAAAATAATGATATTGGTACACTTAAATAAAACAAACAATTGCCCTCTAATAGTGAAAAGAAACAAGTTAATTTGAAAAAGGGACGAGAGAAGAAAATAATAACAAAAAAAATAAATAAAAAATAATAATGAATATAAATATAA
>NW_027105546.1:556655-558586 GCF_000696795.3 Halyomorpha halys
AGTTTTAAAAAAAAAAAAAATTTATTCACCTAGCAGTATACCAGAGATAGAATGGATTTACTCTGGCTTTGTATATTCAAAGTTATTAAAATTATATAAAAAATAAACTTTGAAAATTTCATTCTGTTTCTAGTAACGAACTCCCATGATTACTTCCTTCCTCAGTATTGTGTATCAAGTGTCATGAAGGTGTTGGAAAATTAATTGACTAAAATATAGTAACCATAAATACCACTTAAGTGTTAAATATATACATAAAAGGATTCTTGGCAGATGCTCGCATTTTTTCTTTTTTTTTCGAATGCTGTGTCGCCAAATGGTTAGAACACTTGGAGAGGACACGGGCCAAATTAGACAACTGGTAGCCGACCCAAATTGACGGGGAACACGTTCATGAACATTTGCATTATAAAGCTTGAAGTGACTGTAATCAAATTCGCGTGTACGCATCCCAGCAGCCTGTCATTTGTTCAACCTCTTGGTGCGTGCCATTGGTCACCCGGGCCCACCAAATAATTACACCGCCGAAACCATAGAAGGCAAATATAAAAATATCCATTTTCTTTTTTTAGCCAGCTTTCCAATTATTCTATATTATTTCGAATGTATAGGACACAAGGGATAAAAAAGCACCTGCTGGATATAATGATATTCTTTACCCTTGATCCTTTTGAGTTAGTTGAACACGTGTCCGTCTGATTGTGGAGTCTGGCCTCCTCGTGGGATAGACTAAACGGTTTGTGGTAATCTGTTCTTTGGGTCTCTAAGACAGCTTGTCTCCGGTTGAGAGTACTCGGCGGTTTCAAGTCAGTTTTAAAATCAAGTCATTTGAAAAATGTTTCCCATAAGTTTTTTTTTGTTGGTTTTATATCTTTATTAGTATAAAAAATAGTAATGTGAGAGATATAAATCGTTTTCCGGGTGTAATAAATTAGGTATGATGTTGGGAGGTGTGAAAATGGCCGACTGTTTATCGGCAACCGGTGTTCATGACAACACCCCACCCCGTCCCTGCATAGCTCTGTCATTACACATCGATTAACGAACAGCTTTAAATATCATTTGGCTTGAAAGAGGAATAATTAATAATAACTCAATCGCTTAGGATGACATGATTCTCTTTTACAATATTATTAAACTTTCCAAGGGTATTGTGAAAATACTTTGAATTCCACTGGGTCTAGTTCAATTAATGTAATTACATATATTATTTAAAAATGAACCATAATTACAACGACTTTGCCAGTAGTTAGTCGAAGCCAGTATTTAAAAGTAATTTGATAATAAAGCAATCAATAACAATTAATCTACAATTAACACATATCTAGTTGTCAATACAGGTAAATATATATATATAGAATCTACAAAATTATATATATGTGTGTACAAAAATATTACAAATAATCCATACATAGGTAATTAGGTCGTATGTCAATGAACGTTAGGCCGCAAGGCAAGAAGATAATTTCAAACAGCCGTAATATGAATAGCCATAATTTTTATAAAAGTCTCCTTAAAAAAAAAAAAAATTTACCATTAAAAATCAGTATGATTTTTTTAATGACTCAAAAGCTTGTTTGATCAAATATAAAATATTTTAACAATTATTTGTTGTATGTAACATTACTTAAAATCAAATTTTCTTAATAATATGCAAAATTAATTAATCATCAATAAAACATATTTCAAATCTGAAAACTAAATACACGAATCTGAAATTTAATACAACATGTTTTTCTCATTACGAAATCCTTTACTATAAAACCTTATATAAAGAAAAATTGTACTTTCAATTGTAGCCAGTGTTTCCTTCTGTTTTTTTTTTCAGAATTTTCAATTCTTTAACTCTATTATGTGCCTAAGATTATATAATATTATTTTGATACATTTTAGTTTATGCTTAATTATTTTATTGTATTTTATTTACTTTT
>NW_027105546.1:558636-572850 GCF_000696795.3 Halyomorpha halys
CACTAAATCGTCCCGCTCCCTACATATATATAATGTATAATAATCGTTGTATAACGAGCGACAAACCGTTTATAAAAAAAAATTATTTTTATAGCTTATTTACTTGAAATTAAGATTTTTCCCTGATGAATTCTTTCATTATTGATCACTTACAAAACTAGTAACAAATAAAAGAAAAACAAAAAAGGAGGATTTCATTAAATACTGTGTCCTTACATGGTTTTTAACTGACAATGAGTTATTACACTCAAACATTCCAATACTCCCTTCATGCTTTTTAAATAAAAACATAAGAAATGAAACTTCAAACTTTCAAATTTTATAAAATTATTAGGTAATATTTAAAATTGAATTTGATTTTAGTATCTATACTACTTTCTAAAAAATAAAACTAGTAATTCATTATTTATAATTATGGTCTCCTAAAAAGTATGAATATTAGACATAAAAAAAATTATTAAACATTCATGTATTTTTACTTAGCTACTTAATTATTTTTACTTACTTACTTAGCATTAAATTAATAAAATAAAAGGAAAATAAAAATTAAGCTTAAAAAATATAACCAACTAAGGTATGAAATTTTACCATTTTTTAAAACAAAAAATTATTTATTTTGGGGATTAAATTTTAAAAAGTATACTATGTGCCTACATTATATGACTGTTGAAGTTATGATATTGTTCCTTTTTGTTTATTTTCGTTTCTGAAGGTTGTTTACAATATTCCCTCTTTTGAAATCTAATGGAGGATGTTTTTAGCTTAAATACATTTTCTTAATATTTGTAAATGTTCATCATTGCTTCTTGACATGTTATATTGTATTGAAGATAAGCTTAAAATTAGTAACAAGAGCAAATTTAAATTTGAATCGCTTTTAACAATAAAGCCTATGTATTTTTGCATAATATTATTAACTCTGAAAGTCCCCAATGGAACACAATAAAAAAACTCAATCCTTGGTTAAGACCAAAAAGACAGACGAAGGCGACCGGGCGGGCTTGCACTGGGAAACCCGTCATTAGAATGGCCACCTGCCGGCAGACATAAAAAAATTTGTGTCCATTCTCAAATTAAAGAGCGGTAGATGCGGAGTGTTCCCGGCCTGCTATTACCAGGGGGGCAGAGCCCCGCGGCCCCCCTCGGCACGGGCCAGACGCCCTAATGACATGGGGCGACACCCCTCTGAGGACGGTATTTGGCTTTGCGACTCCAAAGGCGAAGGCGGATCTGCGTGTCTTTTGCCCGGCTACCTGTATTGGGGTCGTTGAAGTTCAAAATTATATCTCTTTTGGGTCACGCTAAGGGTAAGGATGATAGAAGTGAAACATTTTCTATGATGTGAACCGATTTTTTTAGAATATTTTCTATGAGAGAACTACATTTAGATATATAGTTGAATAATAGAAAACGGAAAAAAAAATGAATACTATTATTTATCACAATATTTAATCTCTATGCCTATATAATATAAGATTAATACACAATTGTCCAACTAGATTTAGTATGCTTTTTGTATAACAACCCAATACAGTTGGGCGGTACTTTTTTTTTATAGTGTTTCTCTTGATAATTGTAATTAAAAAAAATGATATTTAATTTGAGTCGAGCAGATCAACCACTCACACAGTTTTTATCCATCTACGGATTTCTACTTAAATATGGATTTGCTTCACATATAAATTTCCTAATACTACAGTTGAATTCTAAACACAATGAAAACATTTATAGAAATCATGTTGAGACGAAAGCAATGGAATGAAAAGTTATTTTATTGAAGGAAGACCAGTTCCTTAAGAACAACTAAAGTGTGCATTCCAGTGCCCATAAATAATTGTATATCTTAGACTTAGAGTTTTTCAAAAGTTTGGCAAATGCTAGAGTGAAGTTACTTCTATGTTTCAGCAGCAATTTATTTATTTTCTTCTATCGAAAACGATATTCACACACCATGTCCAAAATTATTGAAAATTGGTTCTCCATAATGCATTGAAATAAATTAAATAAACAAAAAGTACAAAATTAAGATAAAATAATTAAATTTGTATAACGGTTTATAAATTTTGTACAAATTTCTTTCAAATACTCATTTTATTGTATTTTGTGCATAATTTTCTTTTAATATTATCTCTTTCTCTACAAATTTAGCATTGACCTCATGATCCCAGACACGTTATAATTTTGACAATTGATCTACAACATTAACCCCGAATTTAGAGCTATTATAAAAAAATACTATTACTGGCCTTCTTTCAGTTGAATTAACAAGATATCGAAGATATTTTTTTTTTTTTATTTGTATTTGGCAAAAATTAAGTCAGTATTTTCCTTATTTTATTATTGATTACTAATTTATAGATAATCACTCTCAAAATAACAAAATAAACAGTGTAGTAGCGTTAATACTAGAGATTGAGTAACAATATATAAAATAAAAACTGTATTGTTATATTTCTTGGCGTGTCCAGGCGCACGATTGAGACACCTGTCCGTCACTCAACTAATGATGAGCTAAGTGGCGAATCATATCTTTAAAATAGAAAGCCAAAAAAAAATTATAAAAATTATATATAAATGAAATTAGGTATCTATTGTAGGTGATGGAATTCCGTTTGGGCACAACAATTTTATCATTTCAATTAAGAATAATACCGAAAACGTAAAAATATTGTAGAGGAAAGATTTTTATACCATTCCTGATATAATATACTGATACCATTCCTTCCATTATAAACTCCCTAATCACCCAAACCCACTTGTTTCTAACCTTGCTTCCTCTTCCATTCCTGACAATCCTAAGAAGTGCCTGAAAAGAAGATATAGAAGAAGAAAAGAGATACCATTATAAACTTAAAGCAAATTTAGTAAATTTATTACTATGTACAGTTGTAAATTTCAATAAAAATATTTTTAAAAAATAATAATAATAATATATGAACTATCATTAAATTAAGGTTGGAAGTCAACTAATATGAAAATTGAACAAATATAATTAATAAACGTTATGCGGCACATTTTATCTTCCAGGAAATGACTTATCTTTTTATATTTGCATAGGTAACCCGCATTTGCAAAGTTCATACAACGGAAACTTTGCAGTTTATCGTCGTCTCAAGGCAGACCGAGACAAAATTAAGTTAAAGACAAAATTAATTCTATTAAGCGTTTGTTCTATGTGGATGAACTGAACAATTTTTTATAGGATATCTATATTTTTATAATATTTGGAGAAGGGTAATAAGTATTTGACAAAAAATAAGGAGCCATATATTATAATAAGTATTTCTCAATATCATGGCGCTAAAGCTTTAAAGATTCATTGTGTAAGATATCCAGAGTTTAATTATTTGTCAAGGACTTCACGGGGACGGTAGGATGCAATATTATAACAATACTTTCAAAGCCTCTATATTATATCCTATATTTTATTTATTTTTTTTATTTATAAAAGTACATCCAATATGTTCTGACCACATGACAACATCTGTTGGTTCGGTTCCAAAATAAAAAACATAAATGATAAACATGAATGAAATATGAGTTAGTTACAGTTTTGATTATTAGGGCGTTGTGGATGCTGCTACAATGTATAACCTAGAACACTATGTAGTAATTTGTAAAGATAAAACTAATAATTCCATTAACGAAATACAAAATAATAAATGAATATAAGAAAAAAAATTGAAAGAACTTGTGAAGTGAATATTAATGATACGAATTTACAATTAATAAATTAATAATAATGAGCTAATGAATTCGTAATAATATTTATAATATAATGATATAATATATAATTCATTTTATATTTGAAACTCAAATATAAAATTATTTTTTATTTATTAATTGTTTATTTATATTAATTTATTTTTTATATAAGTTAATTTATATAATATAGGTAATAAGTATTATGCCTTTCGTTATGTCAATTTCATACCTATATTATAACTATTTATTATCTCTTATGTATTTCTTATCTATTTTGTACAATTAATAAACTAATATGAATCATACTGCCCCCCCCAAAAAAATTAAATTATGACAGAAAACAGTCAGTCAATAATATTAATATTCTAAACTATATTTATGTGAAGACAATATTTGACTAAAATAATTGAAATAAAAAACCAAAGAGCGTATTTATAGCATAAAAGTATAATAAAAAAAATGTCGAAACATTAAATTCAATCTGTTAATAATTTATAGAATATTAAAAATACTATTGTGTGAATAAATATTAACAGTTTCTACACCAACAAGGAATTTATTTTTTATTATTGAACATCCGAAAGAAAATAAGTTTATTTTTTATACAAACTTATTTATAAACAGGTTTAAAATTTAATTCTTTATGATCATTAATTATATAAGTCTAATTAATAAAATCCAGTCCAAAACATAGATCATTTCCACTGAACTCACATATTAAAGAACACATTTTTTATATTAGAAATTAAAATATAATAAAATTATATAAATCTAAATATATATTAGAAGTATAATACCTATTTGAGGTAATTTCATAATATTTAATTATAATGAGATCGATCTTTTAATTTTTATGATACCTACTAAAAAAAAAAAAAAAAAACAGCATATTGAAAACAAAAATATTTAAAATAAAGAAATCCTAATTTTAAATATGTTTGTATTTAGATTGCTACAAAATGATTAATAAATATATATTATACGAGTTAGAGTAATTTATAGTATTACTTATAAGATGATCAAATGGAGTAATTTACTTTGCTCAACTGCGACTTTTTGTGAACGGAATAAACTGAGGAACCTTCATAATTTTTATAGAAAGTAGCTGTTTTTGTCTGTGCACCTAAACATGTTCCGCCCCGTCTTTTTCCAGGACAATTTAGTCAATTGCTAGCCTTATAGTTTTTTTTTCTTCTGTACATGCATTGTTTTTTTTTAGCGCCAGGACCCTTTCTAGGTAGTTCTTACCGATGCATGATCATGTAAAATTCACGGAAGACGTTTTTGTATACAGCAGACGTTTCCTGGACAGATTCCCCCGAACCCGGTTAATGGCGTCACCTGAACCCAAATTAGGGTTCAGCTCCCTGTAATATTTTTTTTTCTTTTCTTTCAAAAATACAGACTGTGACTCGGCGGTGAGCCCACTTAATAGAATATTTCCAAATTTGAATATAAGACAGCTACCGTGTAGCCATTATGCTAAGAGGTGCCTTGTATCCCCTCCGGCGCGGCTGTTAACACAGCTCCTGTTCTTGGTCGAGGAGTGCGCCCCTGTTTACATCTTGGCCAGGATTAGCATAACCGATTTGGACATAAGATAGTAGACATAAGATAGTAGCGATGTAACGCACTCCTAGGAGTCGGGAAGTATTTCAGAGTTCGAGGAGAAGATAGGAAAGGAATGGTTCAACGACTTGTATATTGCTGGAGGCTCTGAACCAAGAATCAGATAGACGCAGAGTCAACTGGGATCGACACAACACAGATAATGTTACGAGTCAGATGTCTTCTATCAAACTGTAATAAATTAATATGATTATAGTAATTATGTGTGGACATAGAATATTATATATGTAATTATTTATAATTGTTTCAATTACAAATCCAATGTGTTATCTGTTACAAAGTTTTAGTCAGTCCAATATTTCTACGTGATAATGGAATTTCCTAAAGTCAATTGTCTAACTGAAACTTAAAAATACCAGTACTCAAATTGTCAAAATGATACTTGATGCTGTTATAACGTGTTCAAATGGTAAACAATGTCGAAATGCTGTGTCTTAAATGAGTGGTGAGAGTGCTAACCTTTTTCAAGCCAGGGCACCTGCACCGAGGTGACGTCATATTGCAGTAACATTTAACGGGTTAACGTTTCTCACCCCTTAATCACCGGTGTATGCCGCGTCTCTTTCGTCACTACCTTGCCTCAGAGGACGGGGTCAAATGCAATCTCAAAAAAAAACTTGGTATACGCGATGGTATTTCCTTAAAACAAACAAATCCTACTTGCTATCGTATTTCAGTTTTATTTTTAATAATCTTATCATATAATCACGCTAATCAACAATGCGACATTGTCATGACTGTAACCATCATACAATTACACTATTGTAGTGGGTTTTGCTGCGATTACGGAAACTGTTTGATAGTTAAAGTGACAATTACTCGTTCTACCATCTATCACGCCAGAGCTAGTGTGATAGTGTGCCACGACTGTAACAATCATACAGCTATGGTTATTAACGATTCTCCAAGATTTTGTAAACTGGCAGGTATTTAAACAGGTATTTTAAGGCGCTGAACAGATATTTTTTCTATATAAATTTAATTCCATATATGTGTAACATAAAAATAAATAAATAATTTCTAACAAGAATGTCATTCTTACGATTATTGATTTTTTTTTTTTTTGTATATTTACCGTAACCAGCTATAACCTGATCAGAATCACTTATAAAAAACTAGCGACTGATAAGAATAAAGTTATTTTATTTTATACATCATTTCAAAATTTTAATTAAAATATATGACAATTTATGCGTTTTAACTAGTTTATTTTTAGATTTAAAGATGGTGAGCAATCTCTGAATTGCTAAATGACAATTTATATATCTTTTAAACAAAGCTATTATCAGTTATCATACAAGGTCAATTCGCCATAATTTTGTAATACTTTACGGATATTATTTGATACTGTTACTACTGTTATAATTGCTCGATTTTATAAAACTGACATACGATTAAATTATGACTTCTGAGAACTTAAATGTTGATGCTCTTGAAATGTATGTGTTTTTTTAAATATACTTTCTAAATAATCTGTAGTTGATACATTACTTTTATATTTTATATTTCTTCCGAATTTCTATTCCATATACCATTAAGCTTGATTTTAACCTACTGGATAACTTTATATCCAACAGATATCCCCATTTGGAAAGCTCAAACGCCCTGGAGATGAAGACAGAAGAGGCGAAGGTAAGAAAGTTGCCTCGACGGAGGTAGTTAGTGTGTGGAAATGGCAGGGTTTGATCCAGTTTGTGCTCTGGTTTCGAGCACGCAACCGCACAACCTTAATAACACGCTACGTCCAACGCCTCTTGTTTTCCTTGTCAGAACCCCTATCTCGGATATTCTCTTCTTTTTCGTAAGAGCCCCATTACAATAACTGAATATTATGAGGGCTTCACAGTAAATGGAGCTTATATTATTTAAATTTAGAAAAGCTCTTGATTATAAAAGTGCTACATATCAGGATTTTCCGAACCGATGCTATGACAGTAGAAGAGCCGTTTAGTACAAAAGTGTAAGTCGAACCTAGAGATTAAAGATATTCAAAACTTAAGAGGAAGTTTTATAGTTTAATTAAAAAAAATACATAAATAAGATAATAAAAGGAAAATGGTCTGAGTGTGATCAAAATAAGTCAAATAATAAATAAACTATTGCTTATGAGTAAACGTTTCGCCCCACATTGTAAGGCTTCATCTGGGTTAAAGGAGATACAATCAGCTAAAACTAAGTAACAGACTAAGAGAATAAGATAACATGTAATAAAAATACACTATAGTGTGGTTAAAAATATGTGAATATTTATATAAAAATAAACAAAGTAAATTAAATCAAATAAGATATATAGTGAAAATATAAATAAACAAGAAATGCAAAATATAATAATACGAAATAGTAGACTTATAATGAAAAGGGAAATAATAACAAATGAAAACTAGATAAAAGAGATATATAGAACGTACTGTACTGCAAGACGGAAAATAAGAAGAAAATAATGGTCTAAGGTTGGACCATGGACTTTTATTTTTTTTATTTTATAAGGTTAACCTTAGACCTTTATTTTATTATTTTATAAGATTGGCCATAGACCTTTATTTTTATTGTTTTCTAAGGTTAACCTTAGACCTTTATTTTATTCTTATTGTTCCTCTTTTAGTGTGTACTGTACTTTTTATATTTCTCTTTTATCTACTTTTAATTTATTACTATTTAAAATTACTATTTAATCTTTTTAGTTTATTTATTTTAAGCTTTATATTTATACATTATTTTAATCTTTTTTATTCATTTGCTCTATGCATACTATTATATTAGTTTTATGACATTTTCTATTTTTTTAAATTTAATTATTATTTTTGTCTTTTTTATTGATTCGTGTATTTTTCATTGAAATAAAACAAATTACTTTCTTCTAAAAATATTGTAGGCCATAAGTCTCAAAAGATTTGACATATGGAGTTCAGCTATGGGGATTCACTAAACCATCGAATTCCTCCCGAATCCAATCTTTACAGTCCAAAATTCTTAATGCTCCTTATTTTGGCACAAATAAAATCATCCATCAGGACTTCAATGTCCCATATGTTGCCGATTTGGCCAGAACCAGATACCAATCCTTCCATGATAAACTTCCCAACCACCCAAACCAACTCGTTTCTAATCTCCTTCATTACCTAATAATCCTCCTAGGCGTCTGAATAGAAGATGGCCTCGAGATCTTCTCCTTTAGAAATGTTTTTGGAGTTCTATCAATGGGTAGATTCTCCACATGTTTGTATCATGTCATGATACACTTACAGCAAATTTACTTTATGTGTATATATGTATACAGTTGTCAATAACAATAAATAAATTATTAAAAAAAAAACACATTAAACACATAGTCTTGTAATTTGTATTGTTTATTGTGTTAAATAATTGGGAAAGCCAGCGTCCATTTTCGTAAAAAAGATACAATGAAAGCTAGAAAGTAATTGAAACAAAATGCGATAGCAACACTACAAGAGGAAAAACGCAATGAAAATCAGACAGATAAAAACCGGCGATCATATGTCGGATCATAGGTATATAATATATGCTTAAAATATGATCTATTTAAATCACTGGACTAGATAAATCAGGATAAATATATGTACGTGTACTATGTAGGTTTAAAAAAAAGTGTGTCGCTGACGTCATGTATTTTCAAAATGGAAATTACAATAAAATATTCACTGACTTGACAAGGTATGATAGCGTTGAATCAACTGATCTTTATCGTCATTATTCACACTACATTTTTCGTCACGTGACTCAGATGGTAAACCAAATATGCATGTACATTTACACGACTGACGTGACCATTACGTGAAAATAATTCGTGTGGTCTAACTCAACTGTTGTAGTACGCATACTTTGTTTAAGTTTCATTGTAAAACCAATCTCTAGTGTAGTAAACATCCCTATCAATGATATTTAATAATCAAGTATTTATTGTTAATTAGTAGTCTAAAAGTTATTTTGACGTGTAATTTTTATTAACAGAATCTAGTCACCTCGTTTAGTTTGATCGTTTTTAGTTCCTTAGAGATTTTGAGATTGAGTTATTATTGCATTGTTTATTTTTATATTATTCCGTGCTAACCTTGAATGGTAGTTGACTAGATTGGATTAACCCGGTTTCAAACTACCTTACATTAAGGGAAAAAAAAATCATTGTGGTTTGTCAACTAAACCGCAGACTAGCGATTCGTAGAATTGTTCCTATTAACTACGCCTGAAGAGATTGGTTTAGTACTCTATTTCAGGCTTTTTCACTAATAATATTTAAAATTTTATTTGATGAATCATTAATTAATTACATGATTTATTAATGAGCATACAACACGATTTTCATTATACATGAATTGAATAAGGTAGTTTACTGTAATAGTAATGTAAGAAAAATGTTACGGTAAATATTACCAACAATAAAAAAATGTAAACATCTAAATATAAATTGAGAATCGTTAATTCATTTTTATTAATTATTAGACATTTTCGTTTGACTTTACGGCCCATTGAATCATTCTCAGGAACTCTCATATTTCTTTATTTGACATAATCCTTTATTAAAACAACTTGACAAATTAAAACTTAACAAAAAACATTATCAGTCCATTTTGAAAATTACATTTTTCTCTTTTCAAATAGATGTAACAGATCATTCATTATATTTGATAAAAAATTTCATATATGTAAGTTAGATATTTCCATCATAATTTTTAAATAATACCTTTGCAAAAATGAATAAATTGTCTTTCGACAGAAAACTTCTTAATTATTTGTAAATAGCATATCTTCCGTCACAGAAAAGAAGGAAAATCTGTTAATTGAATGCTGAGGTTTCAGGTCACAATGGAGTTTTACTAACTACTTTATTTTAATAAGGAGCAGGAGGCTCAGTGTTATGGCACAGTACTTCTGCCTCAAAGGACTTGGCTTCGAATCCGGCTGTGCCAGATAATTGTTTTCTGTTTCACTATAGACGTGAATCAGCCCTATGTGTTCGAAAGCCTCATTCTTATAAAGTGGGAATCTTTAATTGAGTGAAAATCTGGCGATGTAGCATGATTTTGACCAAAATACCTCCTTGCACAATCGTTGGTTAAGTAACAGTACTTCTTTACAAAGTATTACACCCCTGACCCTTCATAGGTTGTAGTGGCAGAGTTTTATTCTAATTATTTCTACCTATAATGATTTTTTCACCCCTTAATTACTCTAATCGCTGATGTCAATATGTTGATTGACATTTGATTAATATGCAATTCATTATTATTTATATTAACGCTGAAGAAGGCCTCCGAACTGGGCTGAAACGTCTATATAAATGGTCTTTACTATTTTCTGCTGTTAATATTGACTAAAACCTGCACCATTTACTTCAATCTTATTGCACCCAAATTTTGAACTCACCCAATCTTATTCATTAAAAGAGGATTCATTAACCTTGCGAACAACCTACAAAGCACCTCACCATCACCAAGGTCCATGACAGCATGAACTGTGCATCACTAATTGGTGTAAATGTTCGCTATGCTTTGATTTCCCACTGGACTGTTCCATCAGGGTGGTATCTCCACCTCCATCTGATATGTTCCATTACGCGTGCATGGAGGCTACATGGGCACCGGTGTACCGTCCACTTACAGACAGTTCCTACCGTTTTATCTCCATCATTATCACTAATTGGTGGCCTCTAGTTGTTCGTATCATTGGAAATTACAGTATTCACTGAGAGCTTTGTGATCATAAGATGTCTAATTACAATGTTCTGATTGATCTTAATGTCTTGTATTCTTTTTCTTGTCCGCTTCCTTCGCCTTCGCAATTAAGACATTAGAACGCTGGAATGAATCGGAGGGTTGTTTGCCTCAAAAAAACATGTTTATTTGCAATGTCGATTTGCTAAAAAATTAGTCTTAACTAATATGTACATGGATCAGTCCGTTTTTTACATCACTACTTCTATTAGATACTAGGATATTATTTCAAAATGCGAGTATCTGTCAAAAGAAATAAAAGAAACCAATAAAAATTGTATTTGAAGAAATAAATAATCTATCTGTGATCTGATGAACTTGTAAAAGTGAGATAAAATTTGGTCATCTCAGCACAGATATATAATTTATTGCTCATAGTGCTTTGCTAGAATTAACTTTCACATTTTACCTAAAGGCTCATTTAAATAAACCGTCCACAAATAATTGAACTAATATTTCACAGAACGGCGACTTAAGTCTTATACATGGACAGCTTAAGAAGTAGGATTACAGCGACATACTTACGGAAGATTTTAATTAAATATTAACTGCTCTTAGTTTCCTGTCTTATATATGATAGATTTTTATTAAATATTAACTGCTCTTAGTTTCCTGTCATATATATAATAGATTTTTATTAATTATTTGAGAGTGGTTTACTTTTAATAAAACAATTTCAAATGGCCCTTTATTCTCAAAATTAGTTTATTTCACTCACACGCCATTATCAAGGAAGCAATTTAAACTTTTTTATATTATTCTCTCAAAAATAACGTTAATATTTATTGACATAATTCATGATTGATTTTTCACATGTCACTAATTTTTTTTTTCAATATAGCCGAATTTCCCAAGTCAACAAACTTCAAAATAATATCATAAAAATCTTCCTTTTAATACTTTATAAATAGCTATCTTCTTACAAGACTGCTCTGTTTCTATGATCGTTGCGTGATGCTATGTAGGCTAAATCCATGTCCTAACTAGACTATAGTAGTGCGACCGGACGACAGCGGTGGTCGCTTTGTCGCTTAGTCGCTTAATGTAGTTGAATGTACTTACTGAAATTCAAATGCACAATTAAGAAACTCAACCTTATTCCGTATATGACTTTTGCGACTAAGCGATCATCACTGTTGCCCAGTTGTGCTTCCCTAGTCAAGGTAGGACACGGGATAAAGCCTTCCTCAATAAACGGTCTAACACAACAGGAATTTATTTGAATCATACTGCCAGTTCTTGATCTTAGTGCGTTCAAACAATATTCAACACAGTGTGAATTATTTTTATAATTTAAGTTTTTAATTCGAATAACTCGGTAGCATGATATTATTAAAAGTTAATAATGATAAAGGTGATTTAGGTTTTGAAATCCTCTAACAGTGCTCTCATTTCTGCCTATCCGAGTGGTGTTTATCTTCATCTCATATAAGAGAGCGTTATCACCATCAAGCGAAGATCTATGAGATTATCCACTCTCAGTAATAACTTTCATAAAAGTAATTGGATATCATTAAGCTACTGCCTTAATTGACTAGTTAATAATTAATCATTAATTTTAACTATTCGCTTATGCCTAGTTGTGGATAAATTATTGCAATATACTGTCACGATTCTAGCAAGAA
This sequence comes from Halyomorpha halys, assembly GCF_000696795.3. Classification (NCBI taxonomy): domain Eukaryota; kingdom Metazoa; phylum Arthropoda; class Insecta; order Hemiptera; family Pentatomidae; genus Halyomorpha; species Halyomorpha halys. The sequence continues at coordinate 571,325 of NW_027105546.1, forward strand.
TATTATATGGGATTCTAATACTTAGTAATTTACTACATGTTTTTAAATAAATATTTATTATATCGAAAATATGTTTATATTTATATCAAACTCTTAAAATAGTTGCAGGATAATTAAGTTTACACATAAATTACAACATATTAAACGTCCTGTAAATGAGACATGAAATGGATATTCCAAAAAACATTCATTATCTATGTTACATTCAATTTAACCAAACATTTTGTTTTTTAATCTTTCCTTAACTTTTATTCGACATAACATTATCGCTCATATATTAATTATTATTTTGATTAACTACCTTAGCACACTTGTTACCGAATAAATTTGTTTAATAATTAACCCTCCAGCACATATTATCAAATACAGGTGACATCGATTCGATGGTGTATTATAACTAATTGGATAAATCTCATTTTAACTATTATTTAATGCTAAAATAAATTAGAATCAGCCAAAATCTTAATTGTTATAATCATTCCTTTGAATGTATTCTGAGTTTTCGGTTAATTGCATAATTTACTCTTTTCCTCTAATTACGGAATGAAAATGTAAATAAACACAATAAATTCACATTTTATTTCATTTGAATATGTACTGTCACTAAATGAATATATTTTTTAGAAGTATTGAAAATTATAGCCATGGTCCACATTTTATTCTTGTGTGTGAGTGCCTACTACTAACTATTTTTATGGATAATTCATATTTCTGTAATTTTATAAAAAAAAAAAAAAAAAAATAGTCAGAAAGAAAAAATAGACATATAAATATTTACTTGGGACCTTATAGTAATAAAAGGGTAAAAGACTCAACAAATTCTAAAAATAATAAAAATTCTTTTCCTTTATAAATGATAAAGTATTGACACTTACATGTACATGTATATTTATTTGAAAAGTAGTTCCTGAACACTGGGAAAATTTCTTGAATTCGTTCCTTGAATTAAAATTTATCCTAAAATGTGCTTAATAAAATATTGTTTGATTTTAAAGACACTGTTCACAATGGCTGAAAAAAGTGATGATGGTGAAATCTTTAATTCAAAAATTGGTTGAAAAAACAACTCAAAATCTTGACCAAATCGTTTAACCACAGTTTATTAGGTAATTATGAATAAATACCCTGTAAATAAAAGTTACGTGTTTTTGGAACTTTAAAGTCATAAATCTATTATTCCTTTTTTACGCAATATGTCAAATGAAAATTTCTATTTTTTGTATGTAAAAGAAAACTTATTTCAAGCATGACAAATATTATTCATTTAGTATAAGTTAAATGAATTTAATAATATCGGTTATATTATTTACTATTAGTTATATATTTACTATATTATTTATACACCTAAATTTAATAATTTACACTATTATATAAAAAGTGATCACCGTGTAATATTTTATTTTTTATATGATCCTTTATTTATTTATTTTTTTAAATAATACAATCTGAACTACACAGTGTACATATAAATTACCGTTATACAATTTGAGTAACGGGTTGTATAATTTGTAAAGGGGCAATTATTT
>NW_027105546.1:573050-588160 GCF_000696795.3 Halyomorpha halys
TAAAAAAAACATCTCATATAAAGTGTATACATGGTACTTTTGAAAATATATTTAACATAAATTTAATTAATCAATGTACAAATATTCTTATGAAATATAAAGCTAAAAATTTTATGTCAAATCACAAAGACTTATAGAGGATCATTTTTTTTTCTAGGTGCCCTATACTCACTTTGTTCATTATTATTAATTGATTTTATTGGGAAGGGACGAAATATTATTTAACTTTTTTTTTTTTTTACGCAACGTCCTTTATTTATTTATTCGTAAATACATACGTACATTTATCATCCTTGTAATACATATGTATGTATTATACGAATAAATAAATAAAGGAGGTTAAGAAAAAATATATATTATTTAACTTTCAGTTACCTCTGCTATGTTTATATTTTATGTTTGAATTTATAAATACATTAAATGTAGGACCATAAGTAATTATCGGCAACTAATCCCCCCTACATTTATAACAGTTGTAATAACCTTAATTGACTCAAAATATTATAAATACCTGGTATAATTATTAGATTGAGTATAAATGCAATATTAATTTGATATGTTTAGTTAAAGAAACATTAGATATTTGGTTATATTGTTGTTAGAAACATAGAACGTACATTGATCGCATTAAACACTGTAAAACATATGTTAACAACCTTCAAACATTCAGTAAAAGGTTTTAAATGCAAAAGATCAAATATTGAATAATTTTCCAAGTAATATGAATGAATTATTGATTATGACATGAATATTTATCAAACAGAAATATTTAATTCATTTCCGAAATTAAATATGATGAAGTTATTTAAGTAAGAGCGAAAGAAGGGAATATAGCATCAATTTCATCTAACCTATTTTTTATTTTAAATTTAAAACTGCATAACATAAATATACAACAAATAAATATGATGTTGGTTATGTAACAATGGCATGATGCAGTCCCTTGGGGAAACTACCCATTGGCAGAACGCCAATAACATTTCTAGAGTTGGTCTCGAGGCTACCTTCTTTTCAGGGACCTAGGAGGATTATCAGGTTTGAAGAGAAAGGAGAGTTAGAAAAAATGAATTTTTGTGATAACGGAGATTATCGCGGAAGGATTGGTTTATGGTTCAGGTCAAGTCGGCAATATATTGAACTTTGAGGTTCTTTATAATAATTTTATTTGTGACAAAGTAATACTTTAAGGATTTTACAAAGGATTTCGTAATGTAAGAATTGGATATAAGAGGGATTCGATGGTTTAGTGGAGCCCCAAAGCTCTACTCCTTACGTCCTAATAGGCCTTATTATGGTCATGCAAATTAGTCTTTCGTTATTAAATAGGAAGCTTAGACCGTTGGTCTAGTAAGTGCTTGTCTAAGGTATGCAGGCAATAGTATCTTTATATTTATAGATAACAAGCAATAAAACATATGTATCATAACATTATAGTAAATTCAAACATCAAATACAAGCAGATTTAACTAAAATTTATCCTCGAGATGATCTAAAAAAATTATCAAAATATTAAATATATAACATTTTACTAAATAGCATAAAAATATTTAAGAAAATTATTCGTTCATCACCTCTAAAATTTAACATTTTTTTATTTCTAGCATATTTGGTTGTTTTAATTCTCTTATTACATTTATTACATTTATTTCTATTATCCACTTTTTGTTTTGCTCAGACCTGATGAAGGTCTATAACATAGACTGAAACGTCGGCGCATTGATTATTTTATTACTGTTTTAATTTTATTTCTCAACGCACGTCGTGTTTAAAAATGATTAGATGTTTCTGTTCAATTGGTCATAAATTCAATACTGAGAAATGAAGTAATAACAAAAATTCATATCTCGAAATACAATTATTCAGATAGATATTATAATATTTATTAAAAAAAAAAGTCAAATAAGTATACAAAATAAAGATAAGTATCAATTATCTGGCTTCAAATAGTTGTAGTTTTTATTTTAAAAATACTAATAATAAGCTTTTTTCATACTATAATTTCTCTGAGAAGAAAATAAGCCATTCGAGAGTCAATTCAAAACCGACACATGACAACACTCCAGGGAGCAGGATCAATACAGTAACCTTTGTGCTTAGAGCTATGGCTCGTAAGTCACTCAATGCGCCTTGATAAGGCTTTGATGGCGCAAATGCGCTGCTTAGGGGAAATAAGTAGCACCTATTTTGAAAATGAACTTGAATATCGATATTCCGTGCAAGTTGCTATCATGAGACATAGCAAGTTGATAGCTACTTAGTCTTGGTATATTAGATATTTATGTAAAAAATTTATCTCGATTTTTAAAATTATATTTTTTTTATTCATCATAAATAATTATCTATTTAATATTAAAGTACACTTTTTATTTCTTAAAAAAATATGTAAAATAAAATATTTAATGTGGGTAAAACTAATGAAATTCTCCTTTAAATAATAATTAAATTTATAATGATGATATTATAGTTGAGGATGAAATACATATATGAGAGGATGATTGTTAATGATGAGAGATAGTTGACCCTGGATAAGTTATATGAGGAGAAGATGGTTGGGGGTGTGGTCAAAATATAACTTAAAGAAGTTGAAATATCTTGTTTAATAGTGCCATCGTTTCGGCTAGAATTTCCAGCCTTCATCAGGGCTAAGAATAAAGAACAAGTTAACAACCAATGAAAGAGAAGATGGTTGATTGGAGGTGAGGTCAGTGTAGAGCTCAAATAAGTAATAACTTTTCGGCTGCTAAAACCAAATACAGATAGTAGTTATAACATTCCAGGTATCGAATGTATCACTCAGGTATATTCCAAAAAATACATTCCTGCTGTAATAATATAATTTATTATATCTGTGAAATACTTTTTATCTCCATTTTCTAATTTTCTTTCGCGATTGTTTAAAATTTTTAAAACACAGATAAATAATTATATTTTCAAAGAAAAAAAATCCATTCAACACATTCAAGGCCAATGTTGTACCGTACAGTGAAAAAATCAGAAAAATAAAATTCATCATTTACAATCCCTGATAAGAAACAAGACCTATACTTATTATACTATATAACAGTCTTATTTATAAACGTTTATATAAATTAAAATGTTTGAGTTAACCTTTGGAAAATAAAAAATTGCTTACACACTTACGGAATTCAGCTATTAAAGTTTAGAAAATAATGAGTACGTAAAATAATAATTGAGATTTTCTGATAAATTAAAAAATTTCCTTTTTAGGTAAATGTCAGATATTTGACCCTTACAGATTACCAACTTATAACTTGTGACCTCCTCCTGATTACAGGTCGGATAACGGTAACTGAAAAACACGGGGTTCAGTATGAAATCAATTATTAAAATTTAATCTATAACTTTCTTCTGAGTTGGGCATTATGTTTTTAAAAATTTATTTTCAACTTAATAATTTACTTTATCTTTAACAAGATTTCTTAAGGGATCGTGATAGGGCAGGGCGAACTACGTCCTCAAATGTCTGCATCGCCGGAATCGTGCTGCTGAAAAAACAAACATAGGTAATTTTAAGTAAAGTATTTTGTATGGTAAAATGAAATAGTTAATAATATGGGCAAAGTTCGCCCGGTGAAAATTAATCCTTATCTTTAGTTTCATTAAATCTTTTATCTCTAGAATATCATTGAAATGATTTTACTCGATTTTTTATTGAGAACTTATATATTTTTAAGGGCTTGGATTGAGTATTAATGCAGAGTAACTTCAAATTGTACAAAACATGTTTTGGCATAAAAACGTCCCCTATGTTTGACCCCCAACATATTTCAACCAGGCTGTTGTAGTCGATCTACAGGTATATCGTTTTAAAGAATAGATAGCTTGGCCATCAAGAAAAAAAAAGTTTATTCTATAACTAGACGATTTGGTTTCTCAAAAGTTTGTAGTATTCAGCTTGTGAAATCATAAAGTAATGATTTAGTTACATACTTGCTTAGGTCGAAGAGATTTTTAACATTATTATTCTGAATGGTATAATATTTATAAAAATAAAATTTAAATCACTTCCTTCTAGGTATTTTTTAAAATATAATAAACACAAAATAGAGAAATGAAATAAAATAAAATCCATTTAATTTGAGTTAGGTATTTAATAATGGCTGATAAAACAACATTCAAGTTATTGTTAGTTTTATGATTGTTATTAAAAATAAAATAGCATTCAAAGTAAGTATTAGTACGAGGAAAAATAAAATATTAGTCAATCAAAATAAAATAAAAGGAAAATGATCCAGGTTCGGTCAAAATAACTGGAATATAAAATAGATTATTTATTATGAGGGAACGTTTCGCCTCACTTTGCAGGGCTTCATCAGGGCTAAAAACTATAGAAACAACTATAATGAAATAAACAGAGTAAGAGAACAAGATAATATGAAATACAAATAAACTAAGGTGTGGTTAAAAATGATGAAAAATGAAAAAAGTAAATTAAAATCATTTTTAAACAAAGTAAATAATTTGTATATGCATTTTCACATATTTTACATCATTTTTAACCAGACCACAGTTTATTTTTATTTCGTGTTATCTTATTTTCTTACCCTGTTACTTACGTGGGGTATAAATTATTTATTTTCTATTATTTATTTTATTTTTAATAAATAGCATATTTTCTTTTACAGTGATTTTGACCGAACCCGGACCATCTTTCGCTCATTAATTAATTATATATGGCCATTAAATGATTTTCAAATTAAAATTAAAATTGAATTAGAAAGTTTTCCACCCTCTAAAGCGGAATAAGCATTTATTAGAAATTGTATATTACAGTTACCACAACATGCTTATTTTAAGATTTTTATTTCCATTATTTGAGGTCGTATGTTTTCAACTTTGTTGTTTTGATTTTAGTTTATTTAAAATATATATCTATTTATGTCGTATATAACATATAAATGCGATCAATTGCTTATTTAAAAGGCAGAAGTATTATTTATAAAATAAAACTAGTTTAACAAATAAGATATATTAAATTGAAATTTAATTAAGATAATTATATTTATTGTCATCTAAGCTATGCCAATCTAAATTAAAGTAAATTCTTTATAGTTTTAAGCTGTTGAGTTGGATGGCGGTAAACCAAGAAAATTACTCAAATGAGGATCTACTTAGCAATTAAAATGAACTTTTTATTGTAATTTATTTTTATTAGATATATCTTTTTTATACTAATTATTATAATCGATGGTTGATTCACATGCGGGTAGTTATTAGAAGAAATTAAAATTATGAATTCCAACACATCATGGTATTCGTAAAATAAAAATTATAGATTAGACATTGTATATTATAATTATTTATTTTTAATAATTACTTTATTAATAACCAATTATTATTTATAATAAAATATTTTTAGAGAGAATTTCTTACTTTAAAATACCATTATTAGAGAAATATCATAGTTAAAAAAAATAATAACAATGAAAAATTTCAAAAATGAATTAAGTCTATGTCTTGAGGTCAGTTTATCTCTTAGTCTCTCGTATTTTAAGTGAACACAAAGGCACTAACACTATTAATAATTTCTTCCAGTCGGTTTTTTCATCCATTAATAATTGGCCCATTCCTAAATCAAGAAATGTTTAATAGACAACATTATCATATTTTATTATATAAATTGATAAATTGATGATATTTTTACAAGTTAAGTCCCTATGAGCATTACATGTAATAGGGGAAAGTGGGCGCGTATACGCAAAAGATTAATAATTGAGATATTTTCAAATTAAATTAACACTAAGTCCATAAAATAATTCCTTGTACTGTCTAGTTTCTAAGTTAAAAATAATTTCAATGTTATTTTTCCGTAATAAAAATTTTACAAAATTGCATTTATGCATGGTTTCCCGATCTTGGGATAACTGTGCGCATATGTTGGAGTAAATGTACGCAGACACTAAAGGACGAGATCCTACTCTTTTAAACTATTAATTTTATTTCTATACAATAATTATAATAGTACAAATTCATGTTTAATAATATTTTAAACTAAGATTCCAAGAAGTACAATATATAAATTGGTATCACAAATCCTAATCTATCACTACATCGTAACACGCAGAATAAAAATCTGCAGATCAATTGTAATTGGGTCTTCAGTATAATCGTATCAACCTCTAACTCATTAGAATCATATAGCAACACTGCAAAGTTTCTCGATCATATACTTGGCAATGTTTTACTCTATCTTACCAATATGATTGGCAAACATTTAAGCTGTTACTCATCTAGATGTTAATGGAATCCATAGGTTTTAAATATACATAGTCAAGTTAAGTAAAATCTTTGTGGAAGGCGCATTTTCTATTTACATAAATGGATTCTTGCATTCTAAACGTTTATGGGCGTTAGAAATATTGCCATAACGATGCGAATAGTTTGGCGCTGTCCACAACTCTCTCCTCCCCCTCCCCTACATAAAACAAAAGCACTTTTGTTTTAAATTTTAAATCAGAGTAAAATTTTAATTTTATTTTAAATCAGAGTAAATTTTACTTACCACAACATTGTTTCTACGTAGTCATGAAACTCTGTGACCCATGATATATGGTTTTGATTTATCCGTTTTCTTTTTCAATTTTACACATTCTGTTAAATATTGTTTAATTTTTTTTCTTCTTTAATTTTTTATTTTAGTTGTATTACATGATTTTCTATGAGTTAATTTTTATTTTGTATTATACTCTGAGGTACTGATGCCTATTCTCGCTGCCTATAATATTATTCTAAAGAGACAAAGAGACAAGCACTAGAATGATTTAAAATATTATTATTATTATTATTATTATTATTAGGAAGCATTAACACCTCCGATGATGACATGGTACTGCTTTGTAGTGTCCTGGAAGTAGGCAATGCTTGACACTTGGCCCATCTGGCTATAACGGACGGATAATGACGGAGCTTTAGGACGTGCCTTGAGTTTGACGCGTCTATCAACTCAGTCGGACAAAGATATTTTCAGAACGCCTCTTTAATAATTTTCTTTTTTTCAACTTTAAGATACTTTTTGACTAAAAATTTAGAAGAGATTAGTATATAACCTCCTAATATTTAAAACAACTATGTATATATTTTTTCCTGAATATACCTGCATTATGAAATTGAAATTGGTTCATTTTTATTGAATTCATCCATTTTCAATGACGAGTGATGAAAAAGAAGAAAATTGATGAATTAAAATAACTTTCTTTTGAAATATCATATCTTCAAATCTGAAAGAGCTTTTTGAAAATTTAAAAATTTCATATATTACCAAAGGAATTATATTTAGATAAAATACAAACATAGAAAATTTAGTGAAAATTATGACGATTCTCTTTTTGTTTGTTGAACCTGATATTTAAAATTACCTATCCATGACATGTCACCAAAAATATATCTTATGATAAAAACTAAACTAGAATATAGATAAAATTCCCTTAAAAAAATAGAATTTTAAAAGAAAATATAACATCATATCTTATTTTTGTATTCACGCACCACACTTGGCTTAGCTTAATTTTCCCATTGGCAATATTTTTTTGATGTTTCAATATTTATATCCAAATTAAAAGAAAAAATATTGTTATATTCTTCATTTACTCAATATGAGTTCTTTCTCTTGTTCACTCTTTGATGATTTATTGTTAGATATAATATCTATTTCGGTTTGATTTACAACTGACAAGTGTTTTTTCGCTATACAATCAGAGAAACGAATTTTCTGTGTGAGAGATATAAAACAGACTACTTTTTGGGTATAATATGCTCCAAAATACAAAATTATTTTGTTCCTTCATTGACTAAGTTTACATTACATAAAGTTAGCGTCGTCAAATAGGAACAAGATTTTCTATGCGATATCTCAAGATTCAATAGCTTACAGATAGTTTAGAAGTGCTTTTTTGACGCACTATCTTTTACTTTCTTATTAAAATTATAAGATCATAGGGTAGGTAAAATAAATGTTTGATAGGTATCCCTATTTTAGAATTAGAATTTCTAATGTACTTTATATTTTCTCTATATTCTAATATTTTCTATTACCAATTTATTTATTGACATTGGACCAATAAAAAGGAATATTTTTTTTTTCAATTTTAATTAAATCAGCTTTTAGCTGTTGTATTCTAAATATATGTACATTTTTAAAAACAACAGTTTTTAAGATTTCTACTTGACACTTTGAAATTTAACTAATCGTAAGATCTGTAGGAAAGGTTTTGATAATGCTATGGTAATATGTATTTTATTTGAACAAATGCACAACATAGGAGGTACCAAAGTTTTATTAAAAATTTAGCATAATTTTTATATTAAAAAATAATAATAAAAAATTTAAATTAAACAAAGGGTTTATATTTTTTCCGCGTAAAAAGGAATTAATCCCAGCGCTTAGGAGGTATCTATAAAAATTACTGTTTTTTTTTTACAAGGCATTTGTATGTATCATTGATGATAACTGACCGTTAATGGGATTACTATTAATCTCTCTTTATATCTTTTAACTAGGGTGTTAGTACATACAACGTTACACTCTAATATTATTGATTAAATAGAGTTAATCTTGTTCATTAAAAAACATGTATACTCATATCAATCGTAATTGACAGTAAATTAGAAAATTGGTCAAAGCTTGAAATAAAAGCAAAACAAAAACAGTTCATTATAAAAAGTAATTTACAAATAAAAACGGTTATTGAAATGGTCCTGCATTGGTGGGGGAGGGGGTAAAGGTGGAGGGGATGGAGGGTGGTGGTGGGGAGACGGACTATCGAGCGCCGAGGTGCTGCGCCCTGTGGGGCGGGTCCCGAACCAGCCGCCATCATGGAGCCGCGGTGGAGGGGGTAGATTGGAGGGGGCGATGTGGAGGGGGCAACGCCCTCGACCAGCCAACCACTCACCTCTAGCGGCTGCATCTGTAAACAGTCTCTCTTATCACACCTTATCACTGTTCCGTGTACCAAAACAATCGATTATGCGTAGCCTGTTCCTGGAAACTGAGTAATTGATATCGCATAAAACATCTTTGTTTTTATTTTATATATATTTTGTAGATGATTACAATCAAACAATAAAAAAATAATATATGTACTGTTTTATAAATAAATTAAAAAGTAAATGAGTACATCCATAAATACTTAAAATCTGTTTATTATTTCATTAAAAAAAAAAAATAAAACCGTAGGTTGTCGCTGAACATTATTTACCCCTCTTCAAAACAATGTTGTAATTTTATTTCATTCCATTTTAATTACTTTTTGTACCGCAGAAAGCGTTATTTGAACAGTCAGTCATAATTAAACTACTTGAAAAAAATATAATTTATTGTTTTTTATCATTGTACGTCTGGCAGTGATAAGCAAAACGTATTCAATTATAATTAAAAATATTTAATTTATAAGTACAGTTAAAAATATTTTTTTTTTTAATAATTTGCATATGGGAAATTAACTGTCAAAGGTTCTCAAATATCCAATTCTCAAAAATAATTTTTTTTTTTGACAATTTACTTTTTAATTTAAAACTCATTTAATTAATTTCATTTTTCCCTGGTCAGGTAGTTGTTACAAATATATATTGTTAATAAAGCGTTAATTTATGCTCTTATACTAATTTTCCAAAAGTCCTCATATATTGATGAAATTATTTTAGTTACATGCATTTTTAACTTTAGTATACATTCTGAAGATCAGAGTGTAACTTCAAGCCTAACTCAACTCATGTCAAAGTTATTAACCGAGTGTTAAAAGTATCAACAAATTTAGGCATGTTTAGAATAATAATACCAAATGCTATATATCTATAATTATTCCTTAATACCCATTAAAAAAGTTTAATTAAGTTTTGTGCATATATTCTTGGTTATTACTAACACTATAACTGTAGGAGAACAGAAAAACTGTTGTCATGTATTATTTGGCAACCTAGTTACAGAGTACTTTGTTGTATTTTTAATTCTGAAAAATAATTTTTATTTACAAAAAATATAATTATATCGAATTATAAAATATAAGTTCTCTAATGTATTATCTATATTTATATGTTACAATTAGAAATAATAGTAATGATTGATTGTGAAAAAAAATAAAAGCACCCTAATTTCAAACACTTAATTAATATGAATTGAATTAAATTTTCAATTCTATTCTTAAATTGTTAGACAAAAATCTTATAATTAATGGCTATATTTACATACCAGAAAAACATTAGACGTTTTGTTCCTTTTTGAACAATCTTTTATATTCCCATTAAAGCTACTTGCTCATGTTCTTTCTTTTGGGGTTCACTTCTTGACAAAATGAACAAAAGTAGTCCAAACATTTATATTCTTACGAATTTATGACGCTTAATCTTCAATGAAATCACTGAAATTGTCTCGGAAAAAAAAACAAGGGATGTAAAAAAGAGAACCATTGCAGGTGGCTAAAAAATTAATTATTTTTAAATATTTATGAAAACTATTTTTTTTAACCAGCCTTAGAACTGTAACCAATACAGTTTTTTAAAAATTAAAATATTGAATCATTTTCTGTTGTAATTTATTGATATCCATTTTAATTATATTCATCTGGAAAAAAAGATGATACATTTATCAAAACAACTGGACCGTAGAACTGAATCTTAAATAATTCAGATAAAGGTTTTGGTAAGTTAATAATGGTTCGTGATGGGCATAATTGTTTTCGAATGGCCTAAATTATAGTGCACTGTGAGGCAATAGAACATTTCTTAATACTGACAGTATCATATTTATTCAAGACCTTAATTATTTTTAAATTCCCTTCAGCAACATGTTACTATATAGAAAAATAAATAAACAAAACATATTATGTTATAAAAGTTTTAGTTCACGTCAACTTATACTATTAATTGTTTATTTATTCCAATAAATTATTATTATTATTATATTATGATTTATAATATATAAATATCGCCATTTCAATCTGTGTTTATTTGAATTGTTAATTAAATTATTATAAATATAATGTAATTTTAATGACATATAATGTAATTTTTATATTTTACGTCGATTGTGAGATTATTAATAATTCCACAATGAGAAAAAGGAAATCAACCTTCTTATTAGTCATTTTTATTTTATGGCCTTTAAGTTTTTGTTGGACAAAGATAAATATATTTTCTTAAAAAGAATTTTAAAACATGGGAGGTGCCAAAATTTTAATAAAAAGTTTACCATAATTTAAAAAAAAAAAATGTAATGTCTATTTGGATGCATTACAGAGATATACAGAACAAAAAAAAATTACACATCAAAATTTTATGAAGTAATATTTTTCTTTATTTTTAAATATAATTTTCCACTTTTTTAGTGATGTATAAGTAAATAGCTATTTGAATAGATTTTTCTGGCTAGTTTTAATTTCCATCAAAGCCTGCAATATCCTACAAAAACGCTTTTAATAAATAGGATTAGGGTCTAAACAAAAAATCTCGAGTTCATGAGTTCATTTTCGGTAAAAAGAATCAAAAATAACTCGTGTAATCTTAATTCTTTTTTATCGGCCAACACTTTAACCAGATAGTATTCAGAAGATTCAGAAGAGTAGGATAATAAAACTACCTACAAGTAACTTGTTAGGTTTTTATTTATTTGTTAGTTTTAGAGGAAAAGGTTTTTATCTTAATCTTACAAAGAATGGGTTTAAAACTATGAGGGGTCTATTGTTATTATCTGATTGTTCGTTAAAATAGACCGAGAAGATGAGTTCAGAAGAAGATTTTAGAATCTGAAAATAGAGCTGAGAAGGCCAAAACCTTTTCTACAGTACCTAAACGAGGTAATGCTTTGGCGTGAAGATATTGTTAGATCAAATCTTACCAATCTAATGTGCTTGGTAAGAAGTATATAAGCCTTCTGTGATCTTTAAAAGAACAGATGGGTCCACACAAGAAATCAATCTGAGTAGATATCTTCCCATTTCTCAATATGCTCATTTGCAGCACCAAACAACTCCAACATCGTCATCTATATACTGCTAGTAGTGAGACTTAAAGCATTGAGCTGTGAAACTCCAGAAATAATATTAACAATATTATAATGATTTACATGTTTTTATCTAGATGTCTTTTTTTGTGTTTTTATTACATGTCTTTATTTAGATTAGATACATTTAAAAAATATTTAAATATTCATGATATAAATTTAAATTATTTAATTTTTTTTGTTACTCCTGAAGGCATATCTCAGAACGAGAAAGCTTCCTCACTGTTTCAAGTGAGGATCACCTGTATAGTCATTTTTACAAATTCGTAAATAAAGGCAGACGTACAAGTAATAAAACATGTTATAACTGTTAAAAAAAAAAACTTATAAATAATAATAATGATGCATCTTGATCGATTGATAAGAAAGCACGATTAGCCAATTAAAATACATTTTATAGAATGTTTTGAACATAGATTTTAACGATTGGGACTACAGATTTTATTATTCAACGATTAAACAGTAGTTCAATTCTTTGAATATTTTTTTATTTTGCAGGAAGGTTTACTAGGGGAATAATAGTGTTATTCATGATCTTTAGTTTAACATGTTAAAACGACATAGCATTTAACATGATTAAGAGTCTGTTAAAAGGTCTACTAAAAGGAGAATGACCAGCTGAGAGCCACACAATTTGTCTGCTGTCGTTTTGTAGATGAATTGTTCATAGTTCGTGTCTGCTTCGAGTTGTTTTTGTTTTGTACGTTTTTAAAAATCTAATAAATATTGGATAAAAATAATGAAATTCTTAAAGGTTCTGTTTAGATCGGCTAGGAGCTCCTCCGCATTTAACATACAGCATGGAGTTTAAGTTAGGCTGCTCAGTATCCTATGCATAACGCATTTAGCGTGTTAAAAGTTTTTACATTTAGCACAGCATTATGAATATCTTTTTAATTGGAAGGACATAATCGCTCAGTTAAACACTTCAAACTTCCCATTTTTACATATTCCATAGCATATTTTACATTTTCCTCAAGCAGTTGGTGATTTGAGTCATTAATGAATAGAAATTTTATTACTTACTCTTACATAAAATAACATAGTCTTGAGTTCTTTGATTGCTACCTTAGAACCATACCCTTATCTCCTATACTATTGTATAGTATTTGAAGACTCTTGTTGGTTATATGTTTCTAACATGATTCCCCTGTGACCCAGTGGCGACTGGCATTCGGACGCGGGAAGTCTGGAGCCAGATGTGCTATTGGTGAATGAATACGGTATGAGGAGTAGAGCACGGTGTGGATTGGTATTTCCTGCGCGACGCGGTAGATTCCAAGAACGTGGGAGGCTCTGAGGGCCTTTGACCAATTCCGCTAATTGTAAAACGGCTTCCGACACAGCGGGTCTTCACCAGCGCCGCTCTCACGACGTTCCATCTCGGCTGGAGCCTACTGGAGAAAATACTATAGTAAATTTGCCAAAATTGATAATTCTGTGTAATCTCGGTAATCCGAACTAATTTCTGTTCAGATTGCTGAAAAAATTAGGAAAAATATTGTATATAATATAGTTTATATACAATATTTTTCCTAATTACATAAATTTATTTTTTTTCTTATGCATTTTATTGACAATTGGATAGTTTAAAGTTTAAAAAAAATCTTTTTCATCCCCAGTTAAGCTGAGTGATGATTTAATTTGTTAAAACTACAAGATTTTCCATGCATAAGCGAACAAAGAATAAATAAAAAAATACTCTGTGTATGGATTTATTTATAACGTTGTTAAAAAAAAAAATATTTCACCAACAAAATTTGTACTATATATATTTTTACTATTATTTAAATACGTCTTATAGGATCAAATGATTTATACAATAGATATTTTGTATTTCTAATTCCAACAAAATGTATTATAAACACTTCCATAGGAATTACATTACCCGATATCGAAACTGTATAAATTTTCACTTTTTGATATGCACGGTGAATTATAATAACTTGCCTACAGATCGGAAAGTCAAAAATATTATTTGCAGACATGCACTTTTATTTAAAAACAAAAGTGTTATTACCTAAATACTTATAGTTGAGTACGATGTCATTACTGATCACTGGGAGAATGCTGCATGTTCAGGCAATGGAAGACTAACCAGAGAAGAAAAAATTGATATTACTTAATTTAGGTAGTTTTGTTATGACTACCTGCCCTCCCCCCTTCACTTTCTTATTACACTGAACTAACACCTGAGGTTTGCTGACAGATATTTTTCTGGAGCTCTGTTGTTTTTTATTTGAAAATTTTGAGTTTTTTGTTTCTTATTAAGCGTGCTTATGCAGTAGATTGTAGAGAAAAATCACACAGAGATGATATGTCGAAAAATTTGTTTTCTTTAACTATTTTATGATAAATTTTCTCTAAAACACAGATATTTTTCTTGATATAAGTCTCTCTCTCTCTCTCTCTCTCTCTCTCTCTCTCTCTCTCTCTCTCTCTCTCTCTCTCTCTCTCTCTCTCTCTCTCTCTCTCTCTCCCTTCTCTCACCCCCTCTCTCTCTATTAAAATGTGTAAAAACACGAGACATACTCAGAGATAGTTGTTGGTAGAAGAAATCCAGCTGTGAGATTCCTCACAAAAAAGGATTGGGATCCTGCCCAATTATATCCTCCAGCGGATCAACTGATTGACAACCATTGAGAAAACTCTATTTAATTGAGCTTTTTAATTCTTTTTTTTTCTATCTTTTAACTAATCATATTTTATTTTTTATAACCCTCTTACAAGATAAGGATTCCATTATATCCGAAACGCTATAAAAAATATTAACATGAAAACGTATTTAATTTATTAACTAATTTACTAGTTCTGTAATAGTTCGATAAATGGAAGAACTTCATAGTAATGTATATGTAAAAACTTTAATATTTTGTTAATTTTAATATTCCTTATTAAACATATTTGTTTGGTTGAAAAAAAATTGTTGTTACATTCTTCTTGCAAAAAATAAACTCTTGTATTGGAGATTATCGTGAATGGTGTAGGGTGCATTTAGTTCGTGATTCATAACGTCTAGAACCACTGTTTAGTCTTGGAAATGTCTGATAAATATATGTATATACGTATCACGGCAAATATATATTTACACACACAT
>NW_027105546.1:588210-605911 GCF_000696795.3 Halyomorpha halys
ATATTCAATATACGACAACAGTCAGGCCAATGGTTAAATGTCGACGAAAAATCAGGACAAATGCCAATTAGGCCAAAACAATACCAAATTAGGCTCAAAAAGGCATTTTCTGAATTCATTTCTTCACAAAACTCTAAATATTTCAGTTCTGGGATTAAAAAGTTGACAAGTTAGGAAAATGGGGATAAATATTTAGAATAAAAATATTTTGATTTCATAAAGTTGTTTTAATAAATAACATTTCTTCTGAAAACTTATTTCATATAAACGATTCAATATTTGTTTTTAGTCAGCGATCCCCTCTGGAATAAATGAATTGAAATTCGATAAATAGGGTTGTTTTATAGCAAATTAATACCATAAAATTTGTGGTAAATTTTAACCAAAATTTATTTCTGGTTTAATAATTAATGTTTAAAAATCTCCACTGACACTCAAAATTGAGTTATTCTTGCTATAAACTGTTATGTTTGTGTTTGAATTGAATGATTTTTTTTGGATTCTCAACTTTGAAGTATCGTTTCAGTTCCCACCTTTTATAAACAAAGGATTGTCTGTACTTTTTCTTAACTCCACATAATTATTTATTATGTTACGATTAAAATTAGCTATATATGTAGGTGCTTAGTTATAAATATTATTTATTTAGATAATACTAGATCTTTATTTTTATCGTATTCTTGTATAATCTTGAATTATTCTCATAATTATATTAATTCAATAAACGTAAATTCGCAGCATTATTATTCACTTCAATATCCTTATGGATATTTTTATTTTATTCCATTTTTTAAAATAACTATTATTTAATTTTTTTACCTTATATTCATTTTTGTATTTGTTAATTGAATTATTAGTTTTATCACTAGAGTAACAATCATATTATACCGATCTAGCTTATGAATCGTAGTAGCCTCCACAACGCCCTAGTAATCAAAATTGTAATTATATTTTTATTTATTTATTTAATGTAATTTACTGTACAAAATAATACAATAAGTAAATATGTTGAATGTTTCATATACACTTGAAAATCTTGGGAAGGAACCACCCATCGGTGGTACTTCAAACATTAATTTAAATTAGAAGGTCCCGTGGCCATCTCCTTTTCAGACGCCTCGGAGGATTATCAGGGATTGTTAAGGATGAAAGATTAAGAATTAATGGGTTAGGATGGTTAAAGGGTTTGGAATGAAAAGACGGATATCTGTTTTGAGCCACATCTGCAACGAATGGGACGTTAAGGTCTTTGTGAATGAGTTGTTGGGAAAGATAAATCAAAATTTCTATTAAATATTTATTTATTTATTGGTTAAGGAATAAGAGATGTTTCACATTGCAACTATCCATCATTTGTTTGACTAAATTTTTAAGCAAACTCACTACTTGCAAAGGAGGATGCCACTATGTCATATTTCTTATAATATTACCACTAAATGCCGACCAAACATAAGAAAAGAAGCAGAAGACGGAGGTAAAAGCAGATGGAAGGACGGCGGTGAGGTAATAGACTGGAGAAGTCTCTAATCTTCTGGAGGCCGCAAACCGAAACTCGTCCTTGTTTGGCACCATGACTGTCTTAAGGCGAGGACCTGCCATCTCCATTCATCTGATGCAGTAGAAAGTAACCATATGAAATCTTTGATGCGTGGTCATAAGGGCTTAAGTCACTTTTTAAGCATTTGAAGATAATGTCATATTATAGCACCAAATCAGAGCTACTGGTTGGTAATAAGGTCTTTATGCTTCAAATAAACTTACTACTATATAGTTTCACAAAAATATCAATAATTAAATTTAACATAATGTTTTGAACTGTTATTTTTGCTCTCCTGAAAAATTTATATTTTCGACTTAAGCCCTTATGACTGCACATCAAAGAAATGTTCCTGTATTGTAGACATCAGTCACCCCTTGGTAGTGTATCTTTAGAAATATTACAGAAACTTAAAAATTAACTAAAAGTTATTCATTACAAACCTACAAGAAATAATCAATTTCGAAGAAGTGGCGGAGAAATTACATTTAAAAAAATGATCATATTTTACATAAAATTATTTATTAAAAATCGATTTTTTTTTTTTTTTTATGATCTTATATCTACCGAAGGCGGTAATGCTAAAAATAAAAAAGTAAAAAAACAAAATTAGAGATTAAAGAAAAAAGTTATTTGTTGCCTCCATTTTGTTTTTTAGTGATTATATCTCTCCAATAACATTAAATTACAATGTCACAGTCGAGTTGCAGGGACGGGACGTTGCTGCAACAACGTATTCGCGGGAGGAAGAACAAAACTTAAAATTTCCCAACAGTTTTTACCAAATTTCTGAACTTAGGGAGTGGCTGATGTTCCTGAAATTTGGCCTCGTTCTAAATATTTTTGGAATGTTGACCTTTCTCAATATCATTTATAAGTAATATTTAGTTCTATAACCTCTTCAAATAATGTTTTACAACAACTTAAATAGTTTGAAGCAGGTCCTGAAACCCCAAATTTCTAAACTTTCAGGGTTTTAAATTATTAGGGAGATGTCCAACCTGAATGTAGTCTAAATTCGGAAAAAAAAAACTTGGCTAAAATTCTTTAATTTTCTATAATTACACTTTTGCTTACTCTGAATGGTGAACTTATTATTTTAGCTAAAATTAAAATAATAACGAAAGTAATTTGTTATCTATTATTAGATATAGATTATTAGTAATTCTTTTATATTTAGCTACTATTGACTGATAGTAGCTAAAATTAAAATAATATGTCAATTGATAATACTATATTTTTTAATAAATAAAAAAAAGTATTACTGTAATTCCAAACTAATTTTTATCCTTCTTACTAATCTTTCCACTTAATAAAATAATCTGCGAAAAACTCAAATGTACATAATTTAATATAGTTTTGAAATTTTCATCATCTTATGTTATGCATATAATGATGATAAAAAAACGATATTTCAACTTCTTTGTGTTTAAAGAAAAAAAAAATCGATAAATCGTTTTTTTACCCAAGCTGCATATCTCTGGAACTCCATTCCCTCTAACATGCGTCACCAATCAGACCCATTATTATAATAGTACAGATATTTTGTAAATAAATTTTTGGTTTGTTTTTACTTGGTCAGTTAGTTTTTTAATGAATCTATTTTTTTTTTCTCTGTATATAAGTTATAACTAAGTGTGGCCACTCTGGTTTATGACCAATAAATGTTATTATAAAATTAAAATTGCCTTTGTAATTGTTCTAAAGGGACCTAATCCCAGAATAATACACTATTTTTCATTTCAATACTTATCCAATAATGAATCATAACTATAAACAGTTTAAGTCTGTTTTCATGTATCGGAAAACCGTTAATGTATTTTTTTTATCATCATTATATTATAGAAGATGACGAAAATTTCAAAACTATATTGATTAATTAAAATTTGAATTTTTTGCAGATTAGTTCGTTAAATGGAAAGATTTCTTTTTCTAAAGAAATTATTTTAATATTTAGTAATGATGGTATCAATAAATTCGGGATTTAATTAATTCATAAAAATTCTTTAATGTCATTATTTTTTTTATTTTCAGAACCAATTAAAGTCTTAAGATTAAATAATCATAAAAACTAATACAGCAGAAAATTACGACAGATGTTAACACCTCTTTGAACTATCTCACTTTTAAATATCGTTTAATAACTTAATTACCCGACCTCTAAAGTAAAACCGTTAATAATTAATTTAGAATTGGAATAGATAGGCATCTATTTTTTTGCCTCTCTCTTTACGCTGTTGTAAAATAACCTGTCAAACATTTTTGCTAGAGAATTCTATCGAGTTCAAAGCTTGCATGTTCAGAAACTAATTTTTGTATTCCTTTATCTTTAAAAACATTATATTCTTGTGAACAATAAAATCAGAACTTTCAAGAAATAAGGAATTGAAATAAACAGAGCTAAATGGACAATAAATATTAATCTTATCATTCCGCTATTGTTACATGTTTTCACATTATTTTTCACACGTACATTCCGTTTTCACCTTATTTACCCTTTTTTCAAGATTAATTTAAAATTTAATTAAAGTGTACCATTGATTATTTTTTTATATTAATAAACATTTCGTGTATAATTTATGCATATTTTTATACTTAATTTGAATAAACTGTAAAATTTATTTATATATAATTTAGGCATGAAATTAACAAACGTTATTGGAATAAGAAAACAGATTACATAATTAAAAATTAATATTTATCCAAATATACAGTCAAAGACTTTTTCTTTATGAAAAAATGAGAGAGTAAACTAACGAATAATATTTAACTTTCTCTTACCTCTACATGGAATATATCTAGTAAATAATTATTGCGACCATGAAAAATTTCGAATTGGAGATTTTCAAATTAAAAAAAAATCATCTTCCATCGAAAAAAGGAACTCAGTAATAATATAAATTACTGCTTCAGTAGAAATGCCACAAACAGTTCTGAGGAAGGCAGTTAATTGACAACCATTACCTTTGATGGACAATCCTTTTCATGCCACTGCCATATCTTTGTAATAATTATTAATTTCATTATGATTCAAAGTTATAAATTACTATATAAACGTTAAACTTAACTTTTTTGACCTTCAGTAGGTATAATAAAATTGCTTATTACCGACAGCCTGTAATTCACGCTATATTATTATTTTTTTAATGTCTACGTTTTGCGTTCATATATTCTTATTTTAATATCTATATGAATTACGATATAATCAAAATTAACCATTACTTATATTTAAAAAATCTCTAAGAGCACCGATACTTTGGAAATTTGTGGCCATCTACATATATAAGGGAATGGTTTGAATCTTTGACCACAACAAACATTTGAATGAATCGACCAATTAACAAGCTGTTTTTTTTTTAGTTGTTTTTAAAAATATTTCGTGCCGCTGTGGTGGGAAGGTTTAAAGCTACTAAAACCTCCAATTTCTCCGTTAAAAATGAAATAAAAGATATGGACAAAATTTAACGTTTTTCCTTTCTGCTTGGCTGCGGGAGGTTTAGGTTGATGATTAAATTCCTAAAAAATGGGGGAAAAAACAATAATTGAATCGGACAAAGATAATGGATGTTGTACTTTTCAATCATATATTTAGAAATCTGAAATTTTGGCAGGTTCTATGAGAAATTTGTTTAATTTTTATTATAAACTGTGGCTATATATTCCCGAACATTCTAGAGGCTCATTTAAGACATCATGTGTTGTCTTTTTAGATCTTTATTGGACCACTATTATCAAAGACACAAAATGATATGAAAAATATGAAAACAATATGGTAGAAACCTTTTTTGAAGGAAACCTCTACAACATAGTGGATGTGAGCAATAAAATTAGATAGATAATTACTTTAATTAATTTATTGTTAAGCATAATAATACTTGATTGTATATTGTAAGTTTGTTTAATGTATATTATAATAACCTTAGACCTTAACATCCCATTCGTTGCAGATTTGGCCCAAAACAGATATGCATCTTTTCATTCCAAACTCCTAACCCACTCTAACCTATTTTTTCTTAATCTTTCATCCTTAGGAATCCCTGATAACCCTCCGAGGCGTCTGAAAAGAAGATGGCCACGGTACCTTCTAGTTTGTATTATTGCTTGAAGTACCACCAATGGGTGGTTCCTTCCCAAAATTTTGAAGTGTATATGAAATATACAACATATTTACTTATTGCATTTTGTACAGTTGTAAATTACATTAAATAAATAAATTTAAAAAAAATAAAATTCTTTCATATACATATATCTGATTTTTTAAAAATTTTATTTAGAAAATTACGTCAAATATGGTCCAACCAGGTCACAACATCTATCGATCTAAGCCAAAATAACACATAAAAATGATAGACATAAATGAAAGAATGACGTAAAATAGTATCAATATAAAATAAAATTGAATAAAACAATGATAAGAGTAAAAATTTTTACTATTACCATTGTTACTTATTTTTTATTCTTATCATTGTTTTATTCAATTTTATTTTATATTGATACTATTTTACGTCATCCTTCCTTTTATTTATATGTACTTTCTTATCACTTTACTTTTAAATAATATTTATCCTAGCTTAAATTGCCTTATTGTGTCTTATTGTTGTAATATTCTCAGTTTTTTTTGTATCTTTTTAGCCCTGATGAAGCCCTGCAAAGTGGGGCGAAACGTCGGAAAATAAATAGTTGTAAACTATTTTTGTTTCTCTTTTGACTGCAACCCTGACCATCTTCTTATATATAATTTTTTTTAATTTATTATAAAATAATGTACTTATTTTGACCACTGAGGCACAAAATAATATAACAGCATTCTGAGTTTTTTTTTTTTATAAAAGTTTGGTAGTTTTGTCCTTCCAAAGCGAAATTTCACACTATGCGCCGAGCAATTTTGGAGCCAATACTTGATGATTTGCCAAACACCCCCTTGGACAATGTTATGAAAACCGGGAGTAAGGATTATCCAGGGAAAACGAAGAGGGATGCTTGACTCATTACTTGCCTGGCGTCGTCTGGGGCGGTGCTCTTTTTATACGGATTCCATAAAAGCAAGTCGCCGGTAGCTAGTAATGACAGAGCGTCTCTGTAATCAGTCCCTCCGCCCGCAACCTCCTTCTGAATCTATAATACAGGAAACTCCTTCTACTTCTTTTCCTATTATTTAGCCACTTTATTATTATTTTTTTTTATTATATTCCATTTAAATTAAAGTTAAATTTTTTTTGTTGGCGCCACAAGTTGTCCGGACGGTCACTTCAATAGGGCCTAGCCACGCCGGATTCCGTGAGACCAAGTGTCCTGAGAGCTATTGGCTAAAGTTCAGAGTAAAATCAATGGTGAAGAACCTGCGGAACTGGATGGGAGTTACATTCATAGATATAACCATAGAACCTCACGGCCGGGCCCTCCATATCCGAAATGCGATTATCTGGAGAATTTAGGTGTTGGTATTTTTAATAACAAACTAATTCTTCACATAATATTAGTTAAAATTTTTAATTATGTATGTATTATATATACTTGGTAAAATTATCTTTATTTTAAATATTAAAAAATCTATACCTTCACATGATGGGTCAGGGGTAAATTTCTAAGAAAGTTCTATTACAAGTACAGGCGGTTGTGCAAGGAGGCGATTTGGTCAGAATCACTCTCAACCGCCTGATTTTTACCCAACTAATACCCACTCCATGAGGCTGGGTGAATCCCTGAGGGCTACCGAACTCACAGAACTGACTCACGGCTACAGTGAAACAGGATAGAATTATGTATCATATTCAAAGCTGGGTCCCTGAAATTAATATCACAGGGACTTACCACTGAACTACTCACTCCGTAATAACATAAAATAAATAAGTTAATTTTTTTTTTTTTACTTTGGGATGGTTGAACCGGATTAGTTCATTGATACGTTGGCATTAGGGAGCTATCTTGAAAATAATGTAGACTTCTATGAATTTTGTAAATGTCCAGTAAAGATATCTGAGGCTGGTTGGACCCTTGAAGCCTTCTGAACCCACAGGGCTGACTCACTGCTACAATGAAACAGAAAATAATTATATTCCACGGCCGGAACCCAAGTCCTTAGAGTTAGTAGGACAATGCATATAAATGAGCTACTCAATCCTACATTTTAAATATATACATAATTATTATTTATTATAAATAACACAGTACAGGTTCCATAAAAGAAATTAAACAACATACTGGTTCTTTTAATAAAAACCTAATTAAAAAAGATCAATTCATCAAGGGGAATATATATAAAAACCAGAAAGAAATAGTACAAGAGATAACGTATTACTATGAGAACTTATACAAAGACGATAATAAAGCAAAAACAAATTCCATCCTGAAATAGTAAAGGATAATAACGAGGACTTAAGCACTCTACAAGACGAAGTAGAAATGGCTATTGAAGGATTGAAAAAGGAAAATGCAGGAGGCAGTGATGGTATACCAAATGAGCTTATTAATGAAGCTAAAGAAGCTATGGTAAAATCGCTTGGTTTAATCTTCAATAAAAAAGTCAGTCCTTAGCGAGTGGAAAATAAAAGAGATTATAGTTATACATAAAAAAAAGGATAGCTTGAACAATTTTCGCCCGATTTCATTAACTCAAAGTATCTAGATACTATTTTGCAATATATTAAAAAACAGATTAAAAGAATTGTAGATCAGGATTGTGATATAGAACAGGCTGGGTTCCGACCCATTTTCAGTACAACAGTTCAACTCCAATATATTAATCAGCTCATCGAAGTAGAGAATATGACAGGCAGGCCTACTTATCTTTTATCGACTACTTCAAACTTTTCAACTTGATCAGACATAAATATATTTGGGAAGCACTGTGTGAATATGGCATAAGCCAACTCTACATTAAAGACATCATGGATTTATATAAAAACGGAAAAGCATTCGTGGCGTTGGATAAGAAAGGTGATTACTTCGCGGTGGAATGAGGAGTGAAACAAGGGTGTCCTCCATCTCCGATTCTGTTTTATTATGTTTTAATTAAATTATTCAGAGATTTAAATTGGGAAAGCCTGGGAATATCCGTCTATGGGAAAATGCTAAACAACCTAAGATTTGCGGAAGATACATGTCTGATCTCCAGACATTAACGTTTAAGGAGAATGATAAAAGAAATAGTAGACATTAGCTATATGGGCTTAATTTAAATACACCGAAAACAAAAATCATGACAAATTCAATAAAAATACCAACTTATTTAGACAATAGTGAGATAGAATATGTAGAGGAATACATTTACTTAGCGCAGACCATATCATACAACGGAATATGGGAATAGAAAAAAGAATAAAGCTAGGCTGGTGTAAATATTGGTCTCCGAAAGATCTTTAAGAGTAACCTATTACTTGATCTTAAAATCAGAGTTGGGGCTTAAACGAGGGAGCTAACAAATAAACTTGATCTGAGGCTGAATACCGTGCAAATTTAGCTTCTAAGGAGTTTATGTTTATTAAGAAACGAGAAAGAATAAAAACTCAAGTGATTCTTTAAAAAGTAAACACTAAAAGTCTAAGGGATGACGCTCACCGATTGAAATGGAGCTGGGCCGGGGCACTTGGGCATATTGAAGACAGTAGGTGGACCAAGGCTTGCACGGAGTGCATCCCGAAATAGGGCAGTCTGGAGGATGAACAGTGTGTAGGCGAAAACCGGTGGCTGGTTGTGAGGGACAAATCCAGGTTGAAAAAAATTATAAAGAATATTTAGTTTTGACCTTTCCTTTCGGTGTATGATTGTGAAGATTCTGTTTTGTTTTTTATGTTTATTTCATCCCAAACTCTTCAGTCCCATATCACAACCCTCGAAGAATGGTGTTGAAATTGGAGGATAAAAATAAATCACATTTAATCTTCGTCATAAACCTGCCGACTGCCCTACATTATACTTTAATAATGTGACTTTTACCCCTGTAGAACAGATTCGTTATCTTGGACTACACCTTGACAAAAGACTAACCGAGAATCCTCACACAAGACTGAAAAGACAGGAAACTGCTCGCAGATTCCGACTATTGCAGCACTTACTAGAAAAACGGTCTAAACTTCCAACTCATTACAAAAAACTGATCTACATGACAATAATAAGGCCCATCTGGACATACGTAATTGAGCTTTGGGGCTCCACTAAACCTTCGAATTCCTCTCGTATCCAATCCTTACAATCTAAAATCCTTCGTAAAATCCTCAATGCTCCTTATTTTGTTACTAATAAAACCATAAAGACCTAAATGTTCCTTATGCAACCGATCTAGCCCAAACCTGATACCATTCCTTCCATTATAAACTCCCTAACCACCCAAACCTACATAGTTTCTAACCTTGCTTCCTCTTCCATTCCTGGCAATCCTCTGAGGCGCCTGAAAAGAAGATGGCCTTGTGACCTTATATTGTAAAATGTTTTTAGAGTTCTACTACTGGGTAGTTTCTCTATATGCTGTATCATATCATTATCATTAAGTCATTACGATCAAATTTACTTGTTGTATTTTTTATACAGTTGTAAATATCAATAAATAAAGAAAAATGTTTATTTATTTATGTTTTTCTATCTTCTATCCTGCTATAGACAACTACTATGAATTCCTCCCTATGGGAGAGGCTTTTGTCAACACTGATGCCAATAAAGCTACTATTATTATTATTATTAAAAATCACACTAAAATTTCTCACTAACTTAACATAATCTTTTGCGGTATGAAGAACCTTGCTAACCTCGAATGAGCATTTGGATAGAAAGAAATTTTGACAGGAATCCTCCTCCCCTCTTATGGTACAGCTCTGCTCAAAAAGCAAAGAGGGAGGGCCATTTGAAACCACCAATTGAAAGGGGGAAATTATTTTTAGTCCGTTGAATACTTTGAAACCACAGAAGCCCTGAGTTAAGATATATAACTTATGTTTTCACATCAGACCCCTCTCATAACTTGCTCGATAGACTAAGAAACGAATCTTAAAAGCACTCCTACCTCCCCCATTCTATGCCATTCGATACAGATCTAAATTTTATGAACAAAAAATTTGTATTATACAATTGCTAAAAAAAATAATCGTATTTTAGTGTCTCTTGAGATGAAAATAACGAATACAAATCTTTTCGTACCAGGAATACAACAGTTTAACAAAAATTAACTTAAATAAGAAGCCATAATGCAATCGGGAAAGATCGTGTTGTTTCGTCTTTTATTGGTTGAGTTGGATATCTCTACTTTTTTTTTCTACTCTGGTCATTTATGAAATTTATTAATATTTTATGTCCATCTATTGTTTATTGTTGCTCACATTAGAGAATTGCTTTTTTTTTTTTTTTTTTTTTTTAAATGAACAGAATCAAAGTTTCTATGGAGGATGATGAGACCAACGGTTATGCAAGGAGGTGATTAGGTCAGGATCATGATCGACCGCCAGATTTTAGCAAATTTAACAGGCTGGGTGGTCCCCAGGAGGGCTCCAGAACCCACAGCAGTTGACTCCCGGCTATAGTGTCTCAGAAAACAATTTTCTGCCCAGCCGGATTCGAACTCGAGTCCTAGGAGTTAGTAGCTACGCGCCATACCCCGGGGCTACCTGCGCTCCGATGAAAAGTTAAATGGCATTTAATTGTACATTAACATGCCGAGTTCAATAAAAATCGTTAGAGTTTTCCAACAATTCGGAAAAAATGGAAAAAAGTGGCTCTTCCAGTCTGTTGATTTTATCAAAAAAGTTGCTGTGACACTTCAGAAATATACCTGCTTCTAGGATGTGATAACTTAAACTTTTTGAGCAAGGGTAACCACATACCAAACCAGACACGCTGACTAGTTTGCGAGAATAGGTTATTTGGACTTGGGGGACATGTAAGTCGAAAACTCGATTTCGAAATTTCGTCCGATCACAATACTTTCCGTTATTATTTATTTCAAATATAAGCAAATGAAACTAAAAATCTGAAGGAGGAAACTAGCAAGTCGATCGGAAATCCTGTCAAAAGAGCTCCCAGTTTAGTACAACAAAAGTTTAGTACAAGATCCCAGGAGAAGAAAAAAGGTAGTTATTTTACCTCAATTTTTCGGGTAGGTTTCATTACTTTAATGAAAACTATGTATAATTACTAGTAAAAATTGACGAGTCTGTCAAGTATAGGTAGTGGGAATAAAGAATGCCAGCTGTTTCAAATAAATTAATTTTTTATTCGGAGCTCTATATCATTAAAACTACCAAAAACACAAGAAAATCTAAGAATACATCACTATCACTATAAAGTAGAGTAAATTTGCTAAAATATTAGCCCTAATAGAGATATTCACGTTCAATAGATCCCGAGATATCGTTTTTTTAAAAGCAACATTTCATAAAAAATGCACTAAAATATCAGAAATTATTAAATTTATTTTGATAAATCTATATTTCAAAATCTATTCGACGTATAGTTTTCTCCCAGCCCTCAAATTAAAACAAGGTTAACGTACTATAAAGTAGTTTATGACACTTATATTTGCAGGAGTGGCAGTTTTCATGATATTTGCTAAAATATAATATAAACTACTGCTATAGGCCAGATACACAGACGATTTTGCTAAACGCGATTATTTGGACACAGAGGCCCTAAAATGTGTAAGTCGAAATTTTGCTCGATCACAATACTCTCCGTTACTATATATTCCGTATGTAGGCAAGTGAAAGTAAAAATCTGTAAGAAGAAATTAGCAGGTTAATTGAAAAATCGAATGAGCTCCCAGAACCATTGAATATAGTACCTTGTCTCTTCAGTGATTTTGATTTTTGGATTTTGGTGCTGACCACATCACTTTCTTGAAAAAAGTAATTATTAGGTAAGTACTGTATTCAAGACCTTTATGAGTTACAGTGGTATAGATTGCAAATACCTTAAATGTTAACGAACGGGTGTCGTCTATTTCGTTTAGATATTATTTTACCTACCACAAGCAAGTTATATTTGATAAATACTTCGCTGTAAAGAGATAATTATTACCTAAATTAATAAGGATAAAACAATATATATATGGTTAGTAGCAGAAAAAAGAGAAATTTTGATGATATAGGAGGAAATCAATGTAAACAAGTAGATAGTTTAAAGATTCAGGTTCTACTTTGAATAGAAAAAACGAAATTGATGAGGAAATAAAAGCGTTGTCAAGGGCGGAAAATGGTTATTATTTTTCAATTTAGAAATCGCTTAGCACGAAACTTCTGTACAAAAAATTAAAAATTAGAATTTATAAAACTATTATCCTTCCCAATGTTCTTTATGGATGTTAATCCTGACCTCTTATACTAAAAAAGGATAAAGCCTTAAGGTTTTTGGAAATAAAGTATCACTCAAATTATCCTTACCAAAAAAAGAATGAGTTAATGGGGGAATTCAAAAGACACAACGCGGAATTGGTTGAAATGCACCCGGTAAATATAATTCAGGCAGTAGAATTGTGGCGAATAAGGTGGGCATGTAAGTTTGTGGAACTTAGCAAAGAACGGGTTCCTAAAATGTTGTTAAAAACTGATAAAATTTAAACGAAAACATTCGAAGGTTATACCGAAACGTAGGTGGGAGGATTTCTTTAAGACTTATTTAGTAGATTTGGAGGGGCATCACTTTATAATTGTATGTAAAGAACGATTGGTGGTATCGGCATGGAACCTTCGGGTTCGCTTAGCATTTCTTGTTTTTAGAAATAATAATATTGGTAATAAGTTATCCAGCTAACATATACACTCAGTTTCTTTATTTAAATTAACATTCTTTTTTCCCTAACAATTTTCCTTTATTCTTTTTATTTTTCATCCTTTATTCTTATTAAATTTATTCATCTCCGAAACAATGGAAAACCAGTATTATGTCAATAACGTTGTTTTGTTTCGTCTGGTTTCATTTGCAAATTAGAATCCATTACTAATTTAATTACATTGGTCAATGTTATACCCGGAAAAAGAAAAATGAAATTCATTTTTATGTTTGTATACTATATATCAGAGCAGAACCATCATATAACTAATCCGTAGTTAATAAAAAAAAAAATAGTACTAATTCGTTTATATATATACACAGTGTATCTACATTGAAAGCAACGCGATGAAATTATTTAGTGTTTCATGAATTGAAATTGATAGCCTGTACTTTGGATCCACAGAAGCTTGTGATGTCACCTTATTGAAGGATTGCTTTTATTTTTGTTGTTCTACGTATTATTTCCATTACTACGCTTTTTCACTTGACAATTATTGAGTATTTTTAAGAAGAAACGGTTCATCAAAGAAAACGAACAGTAAAGATGACGTAACTGGAGTAATGATGAAATAGGGGCAAACTTACGTTTTGCACATTAATATCGTTTATTGTTGCAGTCCTAAGTCCTTCGAACAATAGTCAATACCCCTTATTATGTTTCAAACAAGACCCTTCATCATGACCTTAACATCCCTTTCGTTCAATCCCCATATCCCACTCAAATTCTAAAACTTTCATCAAACCTCACTCATCATCCTAATCCTCTAGTTTCATCCTTAAAATCAAGTGTGGCAGAATGTACTATTCCTATACAAGTTTTTTAAAAAAAAAAGACTTATGTAATGGAAATTTATTACAGATACTTCTGTAAAATTCTTGAATTAGAAGAACAAACCAAAAAAAAAAATCACGTTGGTTGTCAAGTGAATCTCATATTTTTTCCTCTTCGACTTACCATTCTTCATCGCTCAGATCAAAAACTCGTCTTTACTTTCGTTTCGCTTAAATTATTCCACCCTAAAAACCCTCTTAATCGTTGATCTGATGAGTTGTTTCTCGTTGTTGATTATTATATCGAGTCATAAGTAACTTCTGATGTAGCTTAGTAGAATCTATTGTTCGTATCTACCTGCTATTGGTTACGAGGCTTCATTTAGTCTTTTGTTAACTGATTAGTATGATAAATGATACGTTAAACTGTTTTTTTTTTTAACCTCTGACATGGAGGGTTTTAAATAGAAAAACCTTCAATTCTGAAGAGGAAGTTAGGCAGGCTGTGTAAAACTTCTTCCAGTACACAACAAGGAATTGATAAACTACCAAGAGGATGGAAGGTTATAGATAATAATCGTGAATACATAATAAATTAATATAATTTTATTATTTAATGAGATCAAAATAAATGTCTGATAAAAAATTGGAATTTACTTATGATTCGACCGTAATAATTTTTCAAAGAAATGGGATGTTGTGCTTATAACACATTAACAATTTTTTTTCAATAAAGATTCAATCCAAGGCATACCGTCTCTGTACTAAAGCTCGCAATTTTAAGAGATTTTTCATTCCATGGAATATTCCTCATTCCATATAGTTTCCGAATCTTTCTTGTTCATTCATCTTGAACAGATTTTTGATTTTATTAATTTATAAAATATATAAATATTTTTCTTATTGAGGTGAATGGCTTTGATAGTAAATTATCTTTCAGGTCTCGTATCCTTGAAATCGGAGCCGGGCCAGCCTAATAGTCTCCTGCCGTCCTAAATCTTGGAGGCCGGTTGCCACACTCGGCGATATCGTAGTGGTCGTTGCCCAACCTTTGAGGATTAGTAATATCGTAGTGGACTGTCCGAAAGAGAAAATGGATAAACTATAGAAATATATGAAAAAATAAATAATTATTTCCAATTTATAAGTTTTTAAGATCAAATCAATTTAATAATCCATTAGCTGTCACTTCATATTCTAGCCATTATTTTTTCTCCATAGATAATTTTTCTGTATTCTCTAACATAATGTCAGTGACTGTCAATTGCTAACATTTCATTTTTTTTAAGTGGTGAAGGGATTGGCATTCTCAATGAGGTCAGCCTAGAAAAAAAAGATAAATGATAGCTCAGAAAAAAAAATGTACATTCATTCCTAGATGTTTTAACTATTTAAAACAACTTTAAACCACTATTTTTTAGTGTTCCGTTAGCATGCGACATAAATCTTTGTTCGTTTTCTGTGAAGTTTAAATTTTTCAATTTTTTAACTGGTCTCTCACAAGAGATATTACAGATGAAAAATTACAGAGAGAAAAGTTAAAATTAAATTAAAATCTGTACTACAAACCATGAAGGATACTAGACGAAGGGTTGTGCAAGGAGGTTATTTGGTAAGAATCACGCTCTACCGCCAGATTTTTACCCCATTAAGGGTACTTACTATATGAGGCCGATTGGACTACAAGGAGGGCTCCAGAACTCAAAGGGCTGGCTCACGGCTACAGTGCAACAGAAAACAATGATCTGCCCAGCCGGATTCGAACCCGTGTTCTTAGAGTAAGTAGCATCGTACCTTACCACAGAGCCACCTCGCTCGAGTTAGAATGCATACTTTTAAAGAGGTAGTTACTTACATCTGACATTGTGTATAAAAAAGTGTACTCATATATTCATAGGCCAGAAAATGGAAAAAAAAAAAAATAACAAATTGAAACTGAGATAAACTTCAACAAAAGTCAACAAATTTTCCTGAAATTTAGGAATGCAATTGGTTGAATGTGTCTTTCAACACAAGAAATAGTTCATTACCATTAAATAGAATATTTGACATTAATATCTAAAATGTTATTTGAATGATCTGGGTGCTAAATTAAAAACAAAAGCCTACAAATACGAAATGTATATTAATTTATTTAACTTATTTTTGTGTATGTTTTTCAAAAAAATTATCTTTTTAACAAATAAAGAATTTTTTCTCAGAGTGTAATTTTCTAAATTTATTTAAATTGTAAAAAAAAATCGTGAAGCCATGTTAACACAGATGCAGAATTTTGTTTTCATTTAAAAAACATTACATTTACAAACTTAAAAAAAAATATACACAATAAATATTTTAAACTTCAATCTGAAGTTAGTCAAGAAATTGTTCATTACAGATCTTTTAAAGATAGTTACTAAAATAAAATTCAAGATATGTACCAGGAGTTAAGGAAACAAACATATTGGAGTTATGTAAAAAATAATATATCATCATCATCAACTGACCTCATATAAGGGCAATGCAGGTAGATGAGTTTTGAGGAATTTCTTCGAATTTTGGAAATAAATAAAGACTGTAAACTTTTCAAAATATTTATTTCGGATTCAGTATCTCACAAAACATAAGAATAGTGAGTTTCAGAACTTACGGATATTTGCTGCACTGAACACTGTGATCATTTTGCTCTCGCTTGGAGAAAAAATCCTATGTAGATTTTTTTTTTGTTTAACTGAATATTTCTATAAGCGTTTCGTTTATTTTAGGGGGAGGGATTTAGCTCTTCAGTAAAAATATTGTCTTGACTCGTCCTTAAACAATTTCGTATACTAACAACTTTGTTAGATTTAGCGGTACAGATAGATCAATTGAATACAATTGAAAGTTGAATACAAATTAATAAACTTAGTTATTTACACATTGGATTAATTATTTTAATTGTCTATTATATCTACTTAGTTTATAGCGGTAAATAACATATATTATAAAATATATAGTAAAAAAAATCGAAATAATTTCAACACGACTTAACCAATCAAAACGAATAAAATAAAACGTTTTAAATGTTTTTCTTGATTTAAAACCAACATTTCACCCTAAAAAAGGTGAATTTTATTAAATCTCAATTTTGTTAATGTAAATTAAAAGAGCAGATATTCGGTATATATACCGAAAGAATAAAGGTATATTCTTTCCATGATTGTATTAATGTAGAAATTGGATAAAATACAGAGGTGCTATGAATGATTACATAATCAATGAAAACCAGAAAAAAAATCTTCCAAATAAATCAAGGTGAAAATTTTTTAATTCTTTATTTCTCCGAAAACTTTTATTCAACAGTTTCAGACGAAGCGATAAACGAATATATTTGATTTTTATTAAAACAATGTTTTAGACCTACTATTTTAAATTTTTTTACATGTTTTTTTTTTTTAATTTTTAGTAAGTAAAAAATTATTAAGTAAAATCAGTAATATTTCTTTTTATTGGCGTATAATAACCATGAATTTTCTGAGCTACGCACCAAGAATGCCTTATATTGTTACAGATTTTTTTTTTAATGCTGAACATTTAGCAAAAAGCCACGTCACAAATAGATAAACGGTATGGCACCAAATAAAATACAAACAAAAAAATATGGATTTATATATAAATATA
>NW_027105546.1:605961-606913 GCF_000696795.3 Halyomorpha halys
CATATGGTAAGGTTTAATTTGGTGAATGCAAATCATCTCCATGCATTACTCTTGGTCAAAAAATCATACTTCCTTATTCAATTTATTTATTGATATTTACAACTATACATAAATACATCAAATATATTTGAGGAAATCATAATGGTATGGTACAAGTATGTAAAAAAACTACCCATTGGTAGCACTCTAAAAACATTTTTACTATATAAGGTCTCGAGGCAATCTTCTTTTCAGACGCCTCGGAGGAATTTTATATATATTAGATTAAAATATCGGATTAGTTATTTTAATCATGTTTGTTTATTATGATTGGTAAACATGTCCTTTTGAAATGATTATTAGACAAGCATTAGTCATATTTATGTACATATCTATATTCGAAATATCTTTCAATAGACCTGTGAGGACATAAATGATATCGATGATCAAATAGAAATCTAGAGCAGAAGGGAAGAGTAATCAGCAATAATGGTGGAGGCATTGTCTGTTGAATTATGGCCCCTTTCATGAGACACACTTCCCAAATCGGTGATACGCAACACTTGCTTCACGATGAAGCCTCGGATCACGAGAACTCTGTATTAACTAAACCTGATCATATTAAATAAACAACCGCATCATTTGTTCTGTTTTTAAAGCTCGTTAGTCAAATGAGCTTCTTATCATTCTGTCACTGATACGCTTTAAACGAGTCCTGAACTTCTCAAATCTTCATTTTTGCCATTTTCCTGATTTCAAAAAATAAACAAACAATGATATTTTGCACTCAAATTTTGTACAAAAATTATTATACCTTTTTAATTTTTTTTTATTACTCCAAATTTACAATATGGCACATTTTATGTCTATTGTTACGTCGAAAATATGTTAAATTATTTTTTTTTTTTATGAATGGAATATGGTCCGGGTGCGGTCAAAAAAACTCAAATAGTAAATGATTATACTATTTTTA
>NW_027105546.1:606971-649375 GCF_000696795.3 Halyomorpha halys
TCTATCTATGAGTTTTTTATTTTATTTTATTTATTTTTTTAATATAATTTTGTAAATATCTCTTCTCCCCCTCTATTATGTATATTACCATTTATTGTTTACCTAATTTAAATATTTTTTTTTACAATGTTTACTTTAAAATTATTTTCGTTATTGTGGCCTGCTAAACTCTCATCCCCACTCCTCCCAATACAAACGGCTCACTTTGACTTTGACTCCCGTCAAAACAGGTGAATTCTGTCTCATCATTTGATTTTATTCTTTTCCTTTTTCATCTCTTAATTTGTACTTTCTTTAATAATTCTTCTCTTATCTATCTTTTACTATTACACATTTCATTTACTGTTTACAACCTTTAATTTTTCGTATTATATTTTACATTTCATTGTATACCCCTGTTATTTTCCACTTATGTTTTTTCTTTTTTTTTTTTTGTAACTATGTCAAGTGTTTGTATCTTTTTTAGCCCTGACGAAGCACTGCAACGTGGGGCGAAACGTTGGCTCAATAAAAATAGTATAATAATTCTACTATTTGAGGTTTTTAGACCGCACCCGGACCATATTCCATTCATCTATACACACGGTCAATCAATAATCTTCTGTTTTTTTTTTTTAAATAGAAAAATAAAAAAGTATATCTTGTATCAATTTTATGATTCACACAACCTTTTCTCTCGTTAACATTAATATTGCATATATGATAAACAAAACCCAGTTAATTTTCATATTATAAATTAGTGAATATCTTGCAAAAAAGCGAAAGTATATCAAAAAAACTGATTTTTATTAATTAAGTATAAAATAAAGAGGAATTTTTCATTCCGAAATTCATGAAACAATTACAACCGGACCTCTTTAATTCATATGGGCATTAATGAAGGAGGAAATAAATAAGTAATAAAATCAATGGAATATTCTCACGAATTAATTTAGAACAATGAGAAATGGCCTCCAACGTATCATGAACGTTCCGCCATTCTTATACATTGCAGGAATGCTAAACGTCGAGTTAGCCTTCAGATTTTGGAAGTAATTATATAAGTAATTGAATTAATAAAGTATATGAATTGCGAGACATTAGATGATTAGACGACCCTTAATATGGAAATGTTAATATTTTTGTTTATTCCAAGTTTCGCACATTGCGATCATTTGGATATTAAAGAATATATTTACCCATTTTAGCTTAAAGCATGTCCTTTGCTTTTTCTTAAATTTTTCGGTATTCAGAACTTCTTTTTGTTTGGAATTGCCAGATCTAAAGCCAACGTGTCTTAAATTTGTATTTAAACAACGCCAAAATTTTGTAATTCAATGAATATAAAAAAAAAGGCAGGAAATGTAATTTTGATCCAGAAATGAAATCAGGAAATGAATACAGATGACCAGCAAAACCCGAGGAACCATACAAACCACTCAGCACATATTTTTGCAAGAATTAGAAAATGGAAACGCAGGAATCCGACTTCATGTTTAAGCTCAATATTACATTACACAGGTTCACCATGGTGGAGTGGGAGAGAGAAAAATCTCCGTGTTCCAATAAAATTAACCAAAAAAAAAAAATATAAAATGTTTTTAATCAAATATATGGAAATAAAAAATGTCATTTCAATCTACATATTCTTGTATCTCGTACTTTTATCATACTCTGACAGTGTAGTCTAACTCTATATATATATGAATGTAGTCTATATTTTTATGAGAAAAGACTATAAAGAAAAAGAACGAAGAGCTCTGAAAACAGGTGCAAGGCCATCTTTAACCTAGTGTGGGCTTTGGACACTTCAGGAAACAGAGACCTCCAGATTATAGATGGGAGATTATTAGATTATTATAGATATTATAGATTAATAACAGAATTAAATGATATATTATTTAAAATCATTATTTATTTAATATTTAAAAGGTGCCATAACTACAAAAAACATTCAAATATTTACTACAAATAATTTTTTTTTTTTTACGAAAATCATTAATTACTTCTTCAAAGTTCTTTTTTATTATATTTTTTTTCTGTTTAGTACACCAGTTTCTAGCGACATCATTGAAAAGCTAACGAAAATTTATATAAGTTTTAATTTAACGATTACAGGGGTTTGGGGTCCCATCACTTGACCTAGAGAGTACTTTGTACAAAAATGAGACAAAACAAATATCCCTATAAATGAATAATAGATAGAAGTTCCTCTAATGCTATTAAGAAAAATTAAATAAATATTGGTAACTTATAATATAATGATTAAGTATGTAATGATTTATAATTTTATTTTTTTTATTTATTTAATGTAATTTACAATTTTACAAATAATAATTACAATAAGTAAATTTGTGGTATGATTTGTAAAGAAAAAAATTTTTTTTTTTAATCTAATAATGTTGTTGGTTTTTCATGTAGAAGTTTAATCTTTGAGGGACAACGGAGGACTCGTATCTACTGGTACTGGTATTGGCGTTTTTTAAGTAGGTTAGGTGTGAAACTAAATACTGCATTTTTACTTATCAAACACTTTTTCTTTGAGATGTTCATATATTCCTATAAGAATCAACTAGGTATCTATAAACGGGTTAACGTAGCTCATATACCGATTGCTTACTTTGCAGTGGAAAAAAATATTGATCTCTTGTAATTTTCTAAAAGAGAGAACTTTTGATTGTATTGTAGGTAAAGGTAGTGAAAATATACTTACCACCGCTGTGCAATTCATCGATGTACCTCTTCAATTGCAGTACCTTTTTTATGCCCCTTTCCTATATCCCAAGAATCTGATCCATATATTCAATCCTTTCTTACCTCGACGTTCCTCTGACATACCAGGGATACCAGTTGACGACCTAGCGACCGGTATAGATCTTCCAGGGAACTACATCCGATGGCAATGGCCCTCCTGCAATATTTATAACCGGAAAATCTGCAGCAACTTAATTGGTAGTAGATCTACTACCAATTAAGTTGCTGCAGATTACACGTGATCACGTGAATGTAAGTATTATGTTTTCCCGTGTTCTTGTAATGATTGCATTTTTAGGTCAAATCAAGGGATTTGACCAACCTAGAATCAAAACTGCGGGGGGGGGAGGGGAGGGAAGGGACAGGCTATAGTCAATCCATAGTGAATGAAACCAATAGTTTAAGAAAATTATGTATAATTGTCGCAATGGTTTATTAGTTATTACAATTAGTGTTTGCTTGAAAAAAAATTAATAACATTTTTCCACCTCTAGAGGAAGGAGGGGCAATGCAAATCAAGGTTTTCCCATCTAGGAGAAATTCAAGTTCAAATTCAAAGAAATTGTTAAATTAAAATGTGTGAACAAGCTTGGAAATCGGTTAAAATTATTAAAACATTTGAGATTTTCTTCCCGAGGAAACGTACAAACGCTCTGTTACCTGCAGCGGTTAGATTTTGGCTGTTAATAGAAATGTTACTAGCCTTTATTTACTTCTATCTGCATATTCACGTTCTTACAAGTATTTATTTATTGACATTTACAACTGTATATAAAATGCAAGAAGCAAATTTGAAGTAAGATCATAATGATATGATACATCATGTAGACAAACTACCCATTGATAGAACTCTAAAAACATTTTACAATATAAGATCACGAGGCCATCTTCTTTTCAGGCACCTCGAAGGATTTCCATGAATGGAAGAGGAAGCAAGGTTAGAAACTAGTGGGTTTGAATGGTTAGGGAGTTTATAATGGAAAGAATGATATCGCGTTCGGGCTATATGGGTTACATAAGGAACATTTAGGTCTTTATAGATGGTTTTATTTGTAACAAAGTAAGGAGCATTGAGGATTTTTAAATTAACTCTATCAAATTATTAAATAGTTACAAGAATCAGTCATTGATAAAATTAATGAAATATTTATGAATATAAAAGTCAATGCGAACCTTACTGGAAAATAAATATTCTATTGACGCCTCACTGGGGCCAAGGAGCGGCGTTTTTGTAGCGACGTTGAAGGATGACGGCTTGGGACGGAAAAAAATTGGGAAATCCGAGAAAAATGCTGACCGGCTGAGCGTAGCCTGGGATAGATAACATTCTTATCATAAGCGAGAGGAATAGATAGAAGGACGGAGATAGAAAAAGCACAATGCCGTCCTTGGCACTCTGGAATCTGGCTCCCTTTCATGTTTTACCGACTGGCTTCTTAGCTCGCTCCTCTTACTGTAGAGCTCTGCTCTAATTAATAATATCCGATCTGTACTAACGCCTCTCGCTGGGCCTGCAGATAGCCTGGAGGCTCCGGGAGATAAGGGACTGCGTGTTTTCCAGGGTACGCCCGACCGGCGCGATGGTATTTGGACTGCAAGCGCTCTCGGGGATAGTTCAGTGGAGAGATAAACCAGCTCACTAATCTATAGTTGCTATGAAATATTTAAATTTAAAAATAACAGCTTGCACTAATGTGATACCGTTTAACATATAGAACTAACATTTGTGTCAACATTCTTAAAAAAATATTTGTTAATAGAACAAAAACTTCAAAGCAGTACACAAATATCGCTATCAATAAATAAATAATTCTTTCAAAATAAATTATTAAAACATAATTCCAAGTCAACAATTTATTATTTTTTGATGCCAGTACTATGTCAACCCTTGTAGACCCTTGAAATCTATTATTTTAATTAAAAACCCCATAGAAATTGTTTCAAGTATAGCAAAGTATTGATTCAACATATATCAGAGATAAACTATATTCGAATTGTATAAGATGGTTTTTCGTGGCTAACGAATGACATTCTTGGCCGCCAAATTGTATTCAAACGATCATTTTATGTCTCTTACAGAGGAGTTGTCCTTTTATATTGAATAGTTTTGATAATTGTTTTAAAAACTGTAATTTATTTATATCTTCATTTATCAGTAAAATCTAACAATTTTTAGGACAGTATATTGATAATTATTATGATGTATGTCATATACCAAACAATACCCCCATTTCATTCTAAACGTCAGTCAAAAATCTTGGAGATATTTTTATTAGACATTGAACCACTGGAACCCTAAAGCAATTCAAGTCGTAGCAATAACGCAAGAATCCGTTATTTCCTTCCACTCAAAACCCATCAACTCTTATTTTTCTCTCTTGTTTCCTCCACTCTTGCACACACATAGCTGCCTGGCACACGGTGGACTCTCGGGTAAACTCGTAGCTAAACTGAAACGTCTAATGAATTGCGCTGTACGATTTGTTTTCGGGGTCACCAGAGATACGCACATAACCCATTGAGATAGTGCATATATTCTTTTTATTAAATATATTATATCAAACAATTATATTATAAGAAATAAATAGATTTATAAATGTATATTGTAAACTAAATTATTGGACTAATCGTAGATGCTTAGTTTTTGTTAATTGATGAGTTAAATCTATTATCTATCTCTACACTGTTTTATAAAATTCTGATAGGATTGCTCTGGAAGTGTATCTTTTTTATTTTATAAAAAGAGTCATAGAAATACATTCAGAAATGGTGATATTATCATAGACATTTATCACAGGAATAGAACCTTCCTTAAGCAATAATTTACAATATGAAAAATATCTACGTACGGAGAACTCAAAATAATGTTAAGAGGGAATGATTACTAACATAAACTTAGGGTAACTTTTTTCTTTAAATTATTGTATTACAGTGTTATTGTACAGTAAAATTTGGTTGTCTATAAACTTTTCGAATTCTTCTGCTGAATAGTGCTAACTTTTTTTCTTAATTTACGTAGGAATGTAATGTATTTAGAAATAGGGAGCGGCAAACCGAGACACGGAAATATGATAAAATAATTTCACATCAATTAGGTAGGATTGGTTGATTACGATCATTCGTCAATCTGGAGTGTAAATGCGGAAGTAGCAAATGTTGAACCAATCCGTTAAATTATATTCTTAATTAAATCAATTTTAATTAGATTATAATATTGTATAAAAAATAAATAATGTATTTAATGTAATGACAAACTCCATTGTCACTCAGTGGATAGAAATATAATAAACACATTATGCGTGTTTTGTATAGTAATCAACTCGATAACTCCTGCTAAATTTATCAGCCAATATATCTTCAAGCGGTTACGTGATAAATAGCATTCATATAAATGTAAACTTTGCTATCTATCGAATTGAGCAGGATACTTTGTGACGGACAATAAATTCTCTGCCCAAACAATGGCCTCAGGTGAAAAGTTAATATTGCAGGAGTGTTGCGGGCTTAAAATATTGAGTATAGCGGCGGGCCGTAAGGCGCATGCCCCCTCTCGGCCAATCAGGCTCCTCCTCTGGTAGCGGAAGATCGATAGCTCGAAAGCGCATGATCTCGTCGCTTCGATTCCGTCCCACCTGCTGTGTACACAATCAAAAACAAATTCTGAACAAATTGTGATTTACGGAGGGCCGCCAGGCAAATGGAATTGTATTACAGCGGAGATATTACTATACAATGCGTCATAGTTAGACTAATAAATGTTCCATTTGCCTCGTTGAAAAGTGGTGATGATCGTAATGCGGGGGTCTTAAGTGATACCTGAGGCGGCTTTATCTTCATCGGCCATTATCTTGTCTCGGCGGGTGAATATTGGCTGTGCTGATAGTTATCCATCTCTTTCTAGGGGCTATTGCTTATGATCCCTTAGATACACTGTGGGGTTTGCTGTCGTATCAATGAAATAAACAATCAAACCAAAAAAATCGTAATATTATAGTTTCAGTACTTTAATCGTCTGACAAAAATCGGATAATTCTCGACATAGGAACAAGTACTATACGCAGGAAGACCTTGATAAAACGTATTTAACTTATTTCATACTAAAGTTTGAGCATATAAAATTGTCAGGTTCATTGCAATGAAAAATGCATCTCTGCAGTCTTAAAATTGCTAAAATAAAAAAAAATGGCCGAGTCAATACAATATAGTACTCGAAACAAAACGGAAAAAAAATTTAATAAAGGAGCAATTAAATACACAATGTCGGGTAGTTCTTACTTTTAAAAATATTGTTTGGGCATTAAACTTTTCCCAGTTCTTTTTGTTGATTGATAAAGTATCTTCATTAGTCGTTATGGTTTGTACAGTAACTATCAACCTTTTATGCGATTAAGATCTTATCTTGCCCAATCATCTTGTTTTTTTTTTGTTATTCATGTTGTTCAGTTTGTAAAATAGACTGTTATA
Organism: Halyomorpha halys; assembly: GCF_000696795.3. Taxonomy (NCBI): domain Eukaryota; kingdom Metazoa; phylum Arthropoda; class Insecta; order Hemiptera; family Pentatomidae; genus Halyomorpha; species Halyomorpha halys. Next base: position 614,169 of record NW_027105546.1, read on the forward strand.
AAATTCATGGAAGTCTACTTTATTTTCAAGATACCTCTTCGGGACAACAAGGTCTGGCATGCAATCAATGAACTATCTAAAAAATTATGTTGTAACGGAGTGAATAGTTCAGTGGTAAGGCACTGTCCTACTAACTTCAAGGGCCGGGTTTTAATCCGGATGGGACAGATAATTCTATTATGTTTCACTGTCATCCATGATGATTATATTAAGGACAATCATTTATTACCATGAGTCATCCCTGTGGGTTTTGAAGATCTACGCGGTCCACTTAGGCTCATCATTATGATTCAGGCCAAATCGCCTCCCTACACAACCGTTGTGTGGAGTACTTACTAAGTAGTGCACTCCTGACCCTTCATGGGTTGTGGTATAGATTTATTTTTTGTTGTAAAGATCCTTTTTTTTTTTTTTTTTCATATCCCTCTAAAACAGAAAATAAAACACGAAGTAATGAATCGCAATACGTAAATATGTCATAAATCAAATTAAATACAACATTTTTCTACCGTCGGTACATAAAGGTATTTAGTGAAATAATATGTGAGGTTTTCATGAGAGAATTCTACTTAAATGTTTGGAGGTTAGGGGCCTCAGCGTAATGATTAAGATCTAGAAGAACAAATAATAATTAATGAAGAAAGATAATACATAATAAGAGTAATTAAGAGATATAAGTCGAAAGGTTGTAGGGGAGGGGATAGGAGAGGAGAATGGAGAGGAGAAAGGACTTCAAATAGGATGAAGTTGATACACCAAGGTTGCCCTTCCTACCCTGTCTCTAAAAAGATCCTGTTGCTAAACATACTAATTTATAGTATAGTATCTGCAGTAAATTTATTTGTTTAGACATTTCGAAGTTGAAGGAGAAACTTCGAAATGTCTCAACAAATAAATTTTCGTCTCGTTTCGTCAACTCTACTTACATTTCTAAGTTTCTTCTAAGTTCTAAGGCATTTCTAAATTTTCACAAGACAAACGATATAATGTAGATTAATTTGATATAGATATAGATATAGATACCTTCGTAAAATAATTGGAGTGGATGTTTGCCGTTTTAGCACACGCTTCTATATTTTCACCATACATTATGGATTCATTTTATATAAGAGTAATATTTAGATATTACTATATAATACTCGCTATAATTATCTGTTTGTGAAGTCAGATAAGTAAGGCTACCACGGAGGGCGGGAGTGGAGGGTTTCGTGCCGTTTTTTAAATTTAAAGTGCTTTTTTAATATTGTAGCATTAAAATATATCATGATGACTTTTTTACTATGATATATATTTCTGAATTAATTATTTCAATAGTGAGATGAGAAGTGTATGAACAATGAGGCAAATGCTAAATAAGAAAAGGATAGAAGCTGGTTGCACTATTTTCCTCTAAGTAAATGGAGCGTAATTGGGATTCCTTCAGCCAAGGAAAGGTTTTAAAATGTTTTCTCTTCGGAGGATAAGGGTAAGAATGTCCCTTGCTGTGTAATGACAACTTCACTAATGGCTATTTTATTAGCCTTCAAGGGTACTTTATTTTATCTGTTGTTCCATACAAAGTAAATTTTATCTCGAGAACTCTATGTTTGTATTGTGCACCTTTCACAATATTTCAGCAATTAACAAAGTTGGAAGTTATGAATAGTCTGCTTTATTTCAGAATTAAATATTTTTATGATTTTCACTCAAAAAATAGACCAAACATTTTAAAATGTTACATCTTTGAAATTTGCTTACCTACTTGTGGAAATAGTCGAATTGAAATTTTTTAAGAAATTTCTCTCTCGCTTGGATGTCTTCAGAGCACTTCCTCGAGCTAGAAAAAATTATTCCAGTACTACACTAGTTTATATATTCTACTTCAAATCAGCTGCCCCATAGCTTACTTAAGAATAATTACCCTACCACGACTCTCTGGTAAATATGCAATTACTCCAAGTGTCGGTCCACACAAATCTACGTTGGACCACAGAAGCTTTCTCCAGCATGTGATGGAACAGCACTGGAGGACTGGTTCCATTCTTTGACGAATTGCCTTGCGTTTCATGAGAGTCGAATCCGATACATGGCGAAATCAAGCAATATTAACCAAAATCAGTTGGGTGAATTTCTCTCTGTACTCTCAGAATTGGATCTTAAACTTCTTAATGTAACACAAAATCTTTTGTTTAGAGCTGGATACTTATCGTCCCAATAGGTTGAATAGTTTTTGTTTTGTTTTTTATATTATTAAATATGAAGTGACGTTTTTGTTTTATTCTGACGAATGTAGATACCCCGGCTTGGGTATATTGTTTGTAATTAGTTTATACAAATGATCTTGTAAAATTACTAAAATTGATTATTTATTTTACGGATTTTACAGGCTAACTCGATTTGTACGGCGGTTGTCCCATAAACAAATAAATTAATTATCATTATTATTATTTTTACAAAGCTACAAATGGAATAGTTTCAGTGAATGCAAGATAGTATCATGAAGTCCTTTTATTGACTCTTAGAAAAATCCAATTGAAATTTAGAAAAATATAGTTGCATATACTTGAGCAGCAACACCTTTTATTTTCTTGCTATTAAAATACTTAACACTGTAAGTCGACATTTTTTCCGTGAAAAATATTAAAATTATTTTAAAAATGCAAATTACTGAAGATTGTGATATTCGATATTTTAGCCTCAACCATATATTTTATTACCTTTAAGCATGAAATAGATTCATAAAACTCCCTAACCGAAATATTCCGTCAGTTTTTAGAAATATTTTACTTACTGATGCTATGAAAACAAAAAAAATATGAAAATTACTAAGATATTTTTGCTCAATCTCAAAAAACTTTTTAAATTTGTAAATATTCATAAATTTGTGAAATGATGTAAATGTATTTAAATATTGAATTGTTAAATGTGTAAATTTTTTTTATTAGGTTCAATATAAACTTTGTTGATTGTAACAATATATTAATTGTTAACTGTTGCTTAGACATATTTTAATTTATAGAACTGAATAATGGACAGATGAGCCCGAAAAGTTTCAGTTTTAGCCACTTGTTAAATGTTGCTTGATTTACCTTTTTTTTTTCTTTCTAAGGGTTAGATAAGATCGTTCCATATTAGTTTTTAAGGGGGCGGATGGCCTAAGATTCCTCCTCTTCTATTTTTCTGGAGATTGAGGTAAAAAAGTTCTTTAAAATTTAAAAAAAAAAATTAAATAGATAACAAACAGTATTATTTTTATTTGATGTACATAAATATGTAGTTTTTAAAAATAAAAATTCAAAAATCTGGATAAATGTTCATAAAATATGTATAAACATAAACATGCATAGAAATATTAAGATAGATAATTATTGAGACCTCCTTTATTACTGACGAGTTAAATATGATTTAAAACTTTGCCACATCTTAACTCTGTGAAGCACTAGACAAATAAAATAATATCCAGAAAAAAAGATATAAATAAACAAACTATTTACACGACAAGGGCTGGCATACCAGACAGTACCCGCAGAAGGTTGAAAAGGAGATGGATGAGGGACCTTATTCACTGACAGTTGATGTTAATTAATTGCCAGCTAGGACTAATTGTCATTAGTTAATGTTCTCTGTTCAATATATCATATTACTTTTTCTTGTTTTCTCTCAGATGATAATTTATTTTATGATAAAATAAAATAAGTAACTACACCGAAAATACAAAATATTTTATTGAAAAAGTTAATGAAATTATTAAAACAACATTAAAAAGTATTTAAGAATATTCAAACAAGATCATAAAATAAATTATGCTGGATATAAAATATATAAATAAAAAGTGATTGGTTGATTATATAATATTTAGCAATGCAAGGACTCGAAGTTAAATCAACAAGGAGGGAAGGGTTTCGAAAATTTTCTGTTCTGTCTTGAAGGAACACTGGAATCCATTGACATTACTACAATGTTGTGAAAATAATTATGCAATTTCTGTAAACAAATATCTTTTTCGTTAATTGAATCAAAACAATAGTTGATAATACAGAAAATAAAAAACATAATTTCTCATACTCATTTTTAACATTCCTAAATGTATTGTAATTACTTTGAATAAATAAGCTACAGCTGGTAAAAAGTTCTCAAAGCTAAATTCATTAGTTTTTTCACTTCATTGTGATAATTTTTGCTAATCATAATATATTTAAAAATATAATTTGAAGAATATTTTACAGCGCAAAAATATCCCGGGAGCATAGAAATTTTCTCCGTTTCCTCCTCTACAAACTGAACTCATAAAATCTAACAGCAATGTTCAGTAGTGTCAAACCCGAACTAAATGATATCAACTAAAACATAACACCAAGATAGAAATGGAAAAAAAAATTGCTATCTGATTTTAGGTTTTCTGACATTTTTCCTTAGTTATTTTCAGTTTGGATTAGATAAGCCTAAAATATTTATTAGCAGTTTGCTTCATAAGTGTGATCATAAAGTTGTTCAAATTCTATCTTTGATTATGATTGATCTTCTAATTGTTAATCAAAATTTTTGAACAAGTGTCTGCAGGTAACTGTTTAAAAAGAAATATATAGAGATCTACAGAAAAATCAAAGACCTGAAAACCGAGATGAGAATCAGAAGGCCGATGATATGGGCACATGAAAAGGATGAAGGAGGGAAAGATTGAACAAGAACAACTTTAACAAGATTTTTAGCTACAAAAACTTGTGAGGATACACGAGGCAAATGAGAGAGGAATTAAAAAGACATATAACTTCAGATACCGACTTTTTCGATAGTGATACGTACAGGAAAACATTGAAAAATCTCACCAATATCGGAAGAAGAAAAAAAGGGGTACGAAGTGGTCCGAAGAAAGAAAAGAAAAGTAGTTGAGGATCATGAAACTGCGATGGGAAGAAAGAAAATCAAGACTCCCAAAGAAGCCTAACCATGGCTATTCACGTGGTCCTTAGTGGCCCATACCAGATTAAAAAAAGAAATATATAAATAAAAGAAAATACTATCATGATTTTTATAAATAAAAATATGAATCTATAATCCAAAAAGATTATAAAGAAAAAATGTCCATTTTTATAAAAATGTCATCACATTTTACATCATTTTTAACAACACTATAGTTTAATTTTATTTCATGTTATTCTCTTACTCTGTTACTTAATTTTAGTTTTTTGTATCTCTTGTAGGCTCAGATGAAGGCCCAGATCGTGGGGCGAAACGTAGACTCATAATAGTCTATTTACTATTCGAATTATTTTGACCGCACCCGGTCTACATTCCTTAAATTAATTACAAACGTTCCATCAACGATCTTCCAATTTAAAATTTGGACTAGATTTTTTCAGATAATTACATTTTTATTAATAATAAAACTTATTTCTTCTAACTAACTTTTTTTTTTTAATATATTGATTAGTTGGGTTTTTAAAAATAATTTATTTATTTGTTTTTCTGTAAACTGATCTACTGCTGTGACTATTATGTCTTTGGTTTGATTTTACATTGCTGTCTAATGATAAATTCGTTTAATTTGTTTAAACGGATCTGACGTGGGTTGCGGATCACTGAAGAGGGTCTGAGAGAGTGAATTAGAGAGATTAAATTGTCAAATGGAATGAAATTTTTGAGTAGATAAAACAAAAAAAAATTAAAATATTTTTATTTCGTGAGTAGACGAGTATTGAATGCAAAAAGAAGAGGTAGAAAAAAAAATTGTTTGTTATCATCGATTGATGGGTATGCTGTGTATTTTAGCAACCTAATATATTTGGGCAGCATGGCTAAATAATGCACTTCATTTCATGTTTTAGAATATTGAATTTCTGCTCTTTAAATCCATAATAATTCGTTTTAGTTTTTATCCCTTGTTAACATAAAAATAATTGTTTTCAAATAAAGAAAAAATCCTCAAACGATTTATCTTATAATCTTATAACTTATATCTCTTATAATCTATTTACATTTTTTTTCTTAGACGTTTTATGTAGTTTGTAGGACTTTATAACGCCCCTATATTTCTTGTAGGTTATGTTGATGTTATTGCAATTTTTGATGAAAAGCCGGAGGATTGTTTAATCCTGAGGAGTTGCTTGTGATTATATTCCGTTTAAAATAAACAAAGAATTACTTAGATTTTAGAAGAAATATGATTTGAACATTTATTTCAAAATAGGTGGTTTTTATTATCTTGTCCTAAATAACGATATTAAGTAAAACCTCCAGCTAACTGTAAAAGCCTTGGGGCAAAACGCTATTTCGATGTATTAATTAACGTTATTCTGGCTTATTTTAACGACCCACTCATTAATTCCTCTAGTTTTTATTTATCTTAGTCAGCTGCCTACTTCTACATCTGCGACGACCTTGTATAATTGAAAATAAATAAAAGAACGTCAGCTTTATACCCAGTTTCCGTTCGTTTTCTAAGTTAGATGATCTTTATATTCAAACAAGAGCAATAAAGTAATAACTGAAAGAGGGACGGGAGCAAAATAAAAAATGAATGTAAAAAAAGAAGACGCTAGATGCGTGGAGGAAGGAGGGTTCGTGGAACACGCACGTCGCCTCCTGCTCTTCCAGGTTTTTCCTCTTTGGGCAGGTTTACTGTCACGACATACGGTTATATCAAGCTCCAATATCTCCTTATCTCAACTAGTCATCAACATCCTAGTCCTGTAAGTATTGGGAGCTATATTTAAAAAATATATAATATATAATTTATAAAAAAAAAACTTTACTCTTTCAAATAGCAGTTTACAAATTTTCTCTCTAGCTCAGGAATCATCAGGATTGAAAAAAAGATAAAATAAATACTTAAAACAAAAATTAAGTTAAAAATAATAATGAAGAAATGGAGGTAACATTCTTGCAGTTTAATGGCAGAGTAGATGTTAGACTGAAACAGCTCATCAATAATAAAAGAAAAATTGAAAATACCAAATTTTACATTAAAAAGAAATAAGATAGATTTTTCATGTAATAACTTGTTTTTAGGTGTAGATAGTTGACCGTAGATTACTGATTGGAGAATATGATCGGGGGATGCAATCAGCAAAGAAAAATATAAATAAACAAAAAAATATTTATTTATGCCGACGATTCGACCTGAGTTTCAGGTCTTCGTCAGGGGTATAGAACAAAAGAGATAACCATCATTTAGAGAAACATAAAATTGAAAAGAAATAGTATACAAACAAATTTGGAATTATACAAAATATTGAATTGAATAATACAAAATATCTTATTGATAATTATGGAATTAGACCGTAGCAGATTCACATTAGTGAAAGATTAAAGAAATTATGTGTGAGTTTATATATGTAATCCTGTACGGTGTCTATATTTAATTCAGAGTGCATTTGAGATATTCTAGTTTACTATGGATAGTTATTAACAATTCTGGGAAATTTGTTTTGGAATACTTGTATTGTTTTTGTTTTTTTTAACTACTAAAGCTCCATTGGTGGCTGGCATAAGTTAAGAGGGGTCATTGGTCCACTTTATATAGTATGTTAGTAGTACCTTGCGTTTTCCAATTTCGAATTGATGTGGTAATTAAATAATAGTTTGCTGTCTAAAGTGACTCCTAAGTCACTGTTTTGGCAAAAGTAGTTTTGAAAGTCCCTTTTAGCCTATTATCAAACTTCGCTGTCTCATCAGCAAAAAGGGCTACGTTAACCTTTTCAAATTTTGGTTAATCATTTACTAGGAGATCGAATGGAAAAATACAAAAACAAAGATACATATTTATGTAAGCTACAATGAATATTTAATATTTACAAATAAATGGGAGATTAGTAATCAAGGAGATGGATACAAAATTGATGTTGAAATGATGTTATGGAAGAAACTTTGACAATAGATGAAATTAAGGAATTCTAAAACGATGTAGCCCGAAGGATAAAGAATTTTTCAAAGGAATAAGTTATGTAAGCGGGGATGTACAAATCCATAGGTTGAGATCTTGTATTTAATAGGAGGATGAATAAATCCAGAGTGAAGAAAAAAATAGGGTAGAAAAAGTTTTTTGTTCTTAAGTATTGGAATATGAATGCACCAAGAAGGTATAATCTTCGATAGAGCCAACTTTGCTTGGCATAACAGTAAGAGATACGAGAACGTATGGGAATACCGAAGATGAATCTTTTCAGTTTTTTTAATTTATTTTTTATGATCGCTCTAAAACAGAAAATAGACATGAATTAATAGAATGCATTATGTGAATAAGAATATAATTCAAAATGAACACTAACTTTTTCTACCGAGGGTATTTGAAGGTATCAGTAAAATACTTATTTATGTATTGAGATGCTTGTTCTGTGGAACCTCTTACTATAATATCTGGAGGGGCTCTGCAATCTTTTCAGTCTAATCTCATGTTCATCAGATAGTCCTCCATACTCCAAACATCTATAAAGTGGAGAAGAACAAGGGTGGATACCAGAAGATATCGTATTCTACGTAAAAATTAATCATGAAATCTTAGGGGAACTCTTCATGGATTGAGGTGGTGTTTCGGATTTTCGGAATAGGCATATCTACCACTTATCATGCTAAGTATTGTTCGAAGGTGACTCCTATGTTTTTAATGGTATTTTTATACTAAAGAGGTATGTTGTTGAGGTATATTAATGGAATGATTCTAACCGATGAGAATGGATTATGTTTTTACTGGATCCAGTCTCAACTTATTTTCTGAAGCATATGAATGTCATCAAGAACATTATTGGTCGCCTCGAGTAAGCCAAAACCGTGTATTATATATGTTTTTTGGTCTTTGGCTTACAAATGATTTTTTGGTAGATGGAAAATAGGATTGGTGGGAGAGTATACCATATTAAGGGTCTTAAAAAAAAAAAAAAACACCGATATAACCAAATAAATTCATCATATTGACCACATTAAAAAAAAAAAAAAATGAAATTTAAGTGAATGTAACCATTGTTTGTTACATGTTTTTTTTTTTATTATTTTCAATAATGGACCTTAAAAAACTGCCTATCTTCTGTGACTATTCTTTGAGACTGCTGGACAAAGTTGTGTTTGCATTTCCTACCAAAATCATAGGTCTCTAGGGCGATACTACTGGTAACCACATTTATATAATTATTTAAAAATAATTTCAAGCGTTTTTAAAATATAAATTAAACTCATTTAAACATTTAATTATTATTTTTTAATAATTATTTCCCAACTTCTGCAAACTATGCTATGCTTAAATAATAACATCATAATACCACAATAATAATAATACTTATTTGAATGTATCTATTTCAAGCAATATTATCTGTATATCTATGTCGCAATAACTCCAAGGACCCGAGTTTTAATCCGGCTGAGACATATAATTATTTACTCTGTTAATGTAGCCGTGAGTTAACCCTGGGTGTTCGGGATCTCTCCTGGGTCCACCCAGCTTCATAAAGTGGGTACCTTTAGTTGGAAATAAACCTGTCTATCTAACGTGATTTTGACCAAATCACTACTTTGCACAACCGTTGGTCTAGTACCAGAACTCCCTTACAAAGTATTGAACCCCTGACCCTTCATGGGTTCTAGCTGTACAGATTTAATCGAAATATATATCTTTTACACAACAGAGCGATAAAATAAATTGTTTATGTATGAAGTATCTATATCCATTATCTTTTTACTACATTTAGAAATAAATTGATATATTAAAGTAGAAATAAATGAAAGTACCTATTTATAGGTATCTATAAGTATATACCTATTTGAAGCTACTTTATCACTGAAAAAAAAGATCCTATTGATAAGCTTCTTATCGAGGAAAGAGCTCAATTTTACTTTAATTTATAAATTTAATTTTAAATATAGTAAGAAAATAATAGATATATTTTGTCGTTCTGTTTTGTAAAATAATTTCGATTTCAGAATATTTCATTTGATTTGAATCTAGCTCAATTAAAGAGCAGCTAGTAAGAAAATTAACTGGTGAATAAAAACTTGTTCCTGTAGCGGATTTCGAAGTTTACTTTCATGATGAATTTTAAGTTAAATTACTTTCTCTAAAGAGAAAGGCATCTTAAAATTTCTTTATAAATTCTTTTTTTAATGGAGTTAAATATAATTTTTTTTCCCTTATAAGTTAAAGTATCCCTTTTTATTATTGCTTTTTAGAAATTAAAAGGGAAAAACGATCAAGCTTATAAACTTTCAAATATATACTGGCTTTTCTGCAATTTAAAATTATATAGAAAGTATAGGTCGTATTATCGCTGATTGGAAAAAAACTTAAAAAAAGTTTTAGTATAATTGATTTTCTTTTCAGTTATTCTTTTGATTAATGACTTTTTACTAAAGGTTATATCATTCGGTTAAAAAAAAAATGTGCAATTAATATTTTTACTTGACTTGCGTTTACAATTATTCGAAATAAAACAAGGGTGATTTATAGCGCCTTTAGAAAAACAAAAAAGTTGAGCCGTTTTAGCTGGCTTTTTATTACCCAGTTCTGAATATCTTTTTTACGAGGAAAAAAAAAGAAACACAGGAACAATTGCAAAAGGTTTTTATTGAAACTTCAGATAACAACATGACTTCACGGAAACGTTTGATATTGTTCTATTAGTTGGTACTCGAATTTTATTTCCCATATCTTTGCAATTACAGGGTGTTTCAGGGTTAAGAGGCAAAACTTGAACTATCTAAGGACCTCAAAATAAGAAAAAATGTCCTTTGAAGATATGTCCGCAAACGTTTTGTTTAGGTGATATTCATTCACACCTAAAGATTTTCATTGTTATGAATTATTTAGGTTATATAAAATAAATAAAAATTGTTTCTTTGTTCCAACTACTTTATTAATTAAACGTAAAATTACAATTAAAATAATCTTTTACTTTGTTCATATAAATAATTCCTTAAACAAACAATTTTAATACGTAGTATAATTTTTTTTTCTTCTAGAATTGATAGAAAGCATTATTTATTTATTGTTTCTAGTGTTCATTGAAAGCACATATTCTTTTAAATGTTTTTTTTTTTTTTAGGTTTTAACCTATTTCCTGATAACGTTATATTTCCTTAAAAAAATAAATAATAATTTTAATACTTAGCATTATCTATTTTTCTACAGTTGATAGAAAGTATATATTCTTTAAATGTATTTTTTTTTTTAATGTTTTAACGTATTTTGTCTACATTTTTCACATTAATATTTTCTTTAAAAAAATAATAATTTTAATACTTAGCATAATCTATTTTTCTAGAGTTAATAGAAATAATATATTCTTTTAAATTACATTTTATTGGTTGTGACGTATTTATTTTTTTCATATCAATAATTTCATCCAAAAAATAATTTTTATATTTATTATAATATATGTTTCTAGAGTTGATAGAAAGCATTTTTTTCATTTCCTTCTTTTCTAGTGCTAATGGAAAGCAAATATTATTTTTTTTTTTTTTATATTGTTTTTAAACAAATATACTGACAGCATTCATATTTGACTTTCAAATTTTGAACTGATTTTCATATCAATAATTCCATAGAGAAAAATAATATTTAACGTAATATATATATCAAGGGTTGATAGAAAACATACATTCGTTTAAAACATATTTTTTTATTATTAGTAATAAATAACAAATGTCACAAGTCCAATTTAACCATGGCCTATAAAGAACGTTATATTGTCTGCTACGTGAGTTTGGAACTAATGGTGAGAGAGAATTTATACTAAGTTGGTGCCAAGTCCATTCCATGACCGATAGAAACCCTTTCAATTATTTATATACAACTCCACTGGAAGATACCATCTTTATATTAAGACATAAATCAAAGGGGGAGGTGCTTTCCTTCGGTCCTTACACAGCTGCTCTTCGTTCGGATCGTCCTTGCCTGGATAAGGAGGGAGGATTAAAAACTGAAGATGTTAATTTACTACAATTTTCTGTGTTCTTCTCTGACATCATTAGAAATTATATGTATATAAACAGGACTGTGGAGTAAATATTCCTAATATTGTCTATATAATGCTTGAGTCATAGAGTGATTATTTATGTGTCGTTTATCTATTATCCACCAATTAAAGAACGAGATCTTGGTAAAGCTTAGTGTTAAGAAATGTAATAAATAAACATGGCTTCGCACAGTTTGGCTATAATCTTAAAATCTGGCCAAAATACAAAAAATTCTAATTATTGTATTTTTAAGCAGTTTAGTACTAGAAATACGATATTTCCGACATGAAAACTAGTTTATTAAAAGATTTAATGTTTAATCAAGTCTTTTATCATTTGTTAATTTTATTTCAGGAGCAGAGTAGCTAGAGATTAGGAGAGATCCAGCTGTGACAGATAACTATATATTCTATTACTGCAGCCGAGAGTCAACCCTGAGGGCACGTGTGCTCTACTGGAAAACATGCAGACTCTAAAAAGTATAACTGGTAGAAAAAATCTGGTGGTTCAGTTCAAAAAACAGTACTTCCTTAAAAATTACTGAATCTCTGGTACTTTTTGGGTTCACATTATAGTGTAATTATCATTTAATAACCTTCAAATTAAAATTTTATTGATTTATTCTATCATTGATGTCTGACCTCTCATTAATGACAAAATTATGGGGGGAAAACACCTAAAATTACGAGGACATATAATATAACTTTCCTAATATTTCCAGTTTTGTTTGTTTGAAGAATTTTCAGTTTTGTTTCTTTCAAGAGTTCCGGTTTTGTTTCTTTCAAGTTACGTACATTTCGGCGTAAATCATTAAAAGAAAAACTCCATAAATTAGCAATTTTTAGACTAACGTGAAATTTTCATAGGGCTCTTCTGGAGTTCCAAGCGACTTATCACATTACCCAGCGGGAACTCCAAATTACACTAATATATCTTAATTATTTATTTCCTTCTTATTTGTAACTTAACAACAAAAAGCAAATATTGAAATAAGGAAGTATAATAAATTATTAACTAAGTAGTAAAACTACACAAATATAAAAATAAATTTTATCCTCCGAATAACAAGTTAAACAATCACATTCAGCTCGAGGTAAAATATTTAGATGCTCTAATATTTGGAGAACTTCCTGTAAATCTTTTTAATTTTTTGAGTGGAAGAAGAGATGCAATTAAAAAAATCTTTTCCAACAATTCCCCCTGGGTATTAAGATGTCGCTTGGAACTTCCATAGTATCTACTAAAATAAAATATTTTATATGTAATCTTATCATTTTTTTGAGACTGTTTTTATTGTTTAAATAAACTTATTTATATCTAAATTATGTCTCAAACCCTCTTTATTAATATTTTAAATTTCCAAACTGGCCATCTTCAAGGTCAATCTAGTAAATAACAACTTTTAATTTTGTTTTTGTAATTAAGAGTTTTAAAATTAATTGATAAAGCGACAAAATAGGTATTTAAACATAAGATAGGGTAAGATTAATTATAAATTAATATAATTCCCTATTGTTTTATTTATTTATAATTTAATTTGATTAAAATGGTAAAATGGTGGCTCGGCAAAACAGCCTGAAAAACTTTTTAACAGTTGTATGTAAGGCGTAAATTTATAGTTAAGAGATGCAAATTTATTAGTAATAATGCTGTTTAAAATAGTTAATTATGAATAATAATTGCTGTTATTTAATTTGTTTATTAAAACATTATTTTAATTTGTTTAACGGATCAAACGTGGGTTGGGGATCACTGGTGAAGGGAGGTATGACTGAGGGAAATTGGGAGAATAAAAGTGTCAAATAAATGGAATAAGACTGTCAAATGGAATACTGTTGTAAAATAGGGGAAAAATAGTTAAAATATATTATATTTAGTGTATAGACTGTTATTGATTGTAAAAGGGTAGAATAAAAATTATTCTTATATCATGTAAATATATACAGTGTATATATGTCTGATCATGGATTGATTTGGCGATTTGGGCAGCATGGCTAAATAAAGTATTTCTCTAATCTTTAAGGATGGCCATGTGGGACATTTAAAATATTAATAATGAGTGTTTGAGACTTAAATAGATACAAACTATATTGTTAAAAAATATATATATATTACACTATATTGAGATCTGATATTTCCAAAAAAGTTCATATTGACTGTTTTTTGTTTTTTTAATATTATACTAAGGCACGTACGTAACTAATTTCGAAAGAAAGGAAAGAGAAACTTGCAGGAATCGAAAGAAAACAAGTTTTAGTCTGAAAAGAATTTTAGAAAATGTATCATATTTTATTGCACCATTAAGTGCGTTATCTACAATTTTACGACTTATAAGAGGTCACTGACATTAATAGCTTATAGCAAGTATATATTTTATATATCTTAGTAATATTATACTACTTTATTTATTAAAATTAATTTAGCTGTAGTGTATCATATTCATCATTAGTAAGTTTCAATATTTCTGTATTAATACGCAATTTTAAGGTTATATAATGTCTACATATATCTACATATAATGTCTTGTTATTTGTTCATTATACTTATTTTAAGGGAGAAATCCTCAGCTTAGTGTGTATAATTTTTATTTTGAATATTTCATTTCTTACAGCGTTATGTAGCTAAAATAATAAAAAATGAATCTATAATGTGGGAAACATAAACCTAATTTTTGATGATAATTATATTTATTTCACCTAATTACTTCAAAAATTACCAGTAGCAATTATAACTTCTTACATACATGACCAATGTTTTTATACACCATATGTACTAAATAAAACATTATTGACTCTTATATTTTAAATGTATTATTATAATATCTGCTATAGAAAAGTCCTATTGACACAGTCCCACAAAGACAGCAATTTGACCAATAAGATCAATCATCGGTTCAAAGGCATGTATTTCAGAGATGGATTGGACAAAGTATGCCTGCTCACGAACGGGTCGACATTCTTTGATGGGATAAATTGTTCTCTTAAATATACAGGAGGCAATTAGTGGATAAATGATTAATAAAATCTGTTATAGCCCCCGTTCTGCAGCAATTGCCATGTTTGAACAGATCTAAGAATTCTGTCATTTTACTGTATTTACTCTGCGTCGACCTTTCAACATCTATCTACGGATAATCTACAATTAGGTATTCAATGATGTATTTATTAGATACGTTCATCGACAAAGAGTAGTGAGCTTTGAGATCCAAGTGCATCCCTCTCACGTCACTGGTAATGAATTTTTTAAACTAAACTTAGGATAAATAGTTTTGTTATAACACATCAACAATGAATACTTTATATATACTTGTACATTTTTTATGATGAATAATATATTTTAAAAAAGAAGAAGATGAGTAACTATGGATATATCAATTGATATTCATTCATATGTGTTACACAGAGGTCCTACGTAGTAACCAAGATGCTAGACTCGCAAAGACTCTAATAAGAGAAGCAGAAACTGAGATAGCAAGCACAAACAGAGCCATATTCACTTTGTCAAGAATACTGAAAACGCGAAAAATTTCCAGAAATCCAAAAGTAAGGAAGTACAATGCTATGATAAGCCAGCTCTGATATACAGCTGCGAGACCTGGGCTGTAACAGAAACCCAAGAAAGCAGAATCCAAATATTAGAACGGAAAGCACTCCTTACAATTACAGAAGCTATCTGGGTTCAGAGCCTAATAACTTGTAGAGACTGGTCAGTCAATATCTGAGAATATTTAGGGCAAGGAAGTTACGATGGGAGAGACATGTGGCTTGAAGCACTCCATCAGGACAGCTTTACGCAACAATAAATGCCTGTATAGCTAGCAAGAGACCACGTTGGAGGCCAAAAACCAGATGGATAGATGAAATCAACAAAGATGCGAACGAACTGTATACAGAAGACCGACTGGAAAGTAGTGGTCCTAGATATGCAGGCGTAATGTAGGCTTGTTGCCCAAATAGAATCCTCCAAAGATCTATGAGGTCTGTAGAGCCATATATATATTAAGACATTATATAATCTATATTAATAGATATCTATATTAAGAGATTAATCTTTAATGTTGTAAGGAAGTGGGAACCGCAATGGTAAAGCACTGTCCTACTAATTCCAAGGACCCGTGTTTGAATTAACAGATAGCAGATGATTGATAGATAACTATTTTGTTTCACTGTAACCGTGAGTCATCCCTGTGAATTCGGGAGCCTTCCGGGGTTCACCCAGTCTCATAAAGTAGGCACATAGATCCTCATATAGATTACTTAAAATACTTTCACTAGCTACTGATTATTCAGAGCATTTTCTATGAGGAAATATCTTGAGAACTATCGAACCTAAATGGCTATATTAGCGCTCACATTTTAGCAAATTGACTCTTATTTAAATTATATTATATTAGGTTTTTAGTGTTGTTGATAATTTTAAAGATATGGAGCTTCACAGAAAAAGTGATTTTCTTAAACATTTTGAGACATCTGCTTTTCTGCATTCCTCAAACTATACTTTGCAGTCTCATTATTTTTGACTTTTGATTATACGTAGTTTTCTTTGGAATAATAAAACATTGTTGTGAAACAAATGATTTTTTTTCCACTGGGGTCATGTAGTCTGTAGTACATCTGTTTTCTTTCCTTTTTTTTTTAATATTAATTTTTTTAAATTTCCTTTTTTTTTAAAATCGAGAACATAAAGGATTATAATTTTTACAAGCAATGATAAAATTCCCTTGTGCCATTATCGCGTTGTAGAGGAAGGTTGACCAGAGGCGGAAGAGGCACTTGGCGCTGGCGGAGGAAACCGTAAGTGCTTTGTGAGAAGGAGTGCTTAATGAGAAGGCATTGTTAGAGCGGCAACTGTCGACTACTGTAGCACCGTAGCACCCTAGCACCCTAGCACTGTGCACCGCCAAATGCAAGGGTCCTCCAAGCTTTTAGTAATAACTCGCACTCCACGCATCCACATGCCCACCCTTCCTTGTCCGTATTGTTCCAAGTCTCCGTCGTCTTCTTCACTATTATCGCGTAAGGATCCTTGTAAAACTTCTTTAAGTAGACACCTGAGTAACTGAGTTAGAGCTGGAAAATACTCTACCTCGTACGATACCAGATTATCCAAGGAGCGGTGGGCAACAGGCACAGTGTCTCTGTGAACTATGTAAAAAATACATTTTAATAGTTTTAAATATAAGTAGATGGTCAGGGTTGCGATCAAAAAAAGAAGAACAAATGGTTTCTTACCTGTTCAAGCCCTGATGAAGCCCTGCAAAGTGGGGCGAAACGTCGGACATTAAAATAGTCTTAAACTATTTGTTCTTCTTTTTTTGACCGCAACTCTGACCATCTACTTATATTTAAATCTTTACGGTCAACTATATATACATATATTTAATAGTTATGTTTACCCAAGATCAAATTTAAAGTTGTTATTTAAAACAGATCACTAATTTTTCTGTAATGATGATATTTATAATAAATTTAGGAAAAAATAGCGGTCTTTATAGCAATCAATATTTTTGTTTCAAGGCCCTCTTCATGGTCATTTCTAACATATGGGGATTATTATGAAGTGACCAACCTGTTCTATGGTAGGGGGTGGGGGGCCAAGTTTTTAATTTCGTGGTGCTCCCACGTCTGCCCAAGCCCCGAAGAGTGATCGATGATTTACCAGCATCTTTACAACTCATGATACCAATCTGAAAAAAGAAAAGTGTTTCTTTACTAAATTGGGTAATAGATTTCAACTTAGCATTTGAAGTACAGATAACTAAACTATTATGCTTATGAGGTATATACTTATTTTTTCTTCTAAAATAGAACTTAATTACACTGATTAACTCAAATAACTATACAATTCTATAAATTAGTCCAAATTAAATACTATCATTGTTTAGATTAGTTTTACTGATTTCGGTTAGTTTTCCATTATAAACAAAACAATGAGATATCGAAGAAGTTTGATTCGCATTGTTTAGGGACCTCTACATGACTTAACCTCAGACTAAACCATAAGCGGTTGTGTCACTTTTATAATTTGAGCAACTATTTTGTCCTAATAATCTTGATTATATCTAAGTGTGATTTATCGATTCTATAGATATTCAAATTATCAGGTAATAGATTTCTGATCCTTTTTGTTAATACTAATCTGTAATTGAGATTAGCACAATTATGTTTTGAAGATTCAGTTCTAGACAGTGGTGGATTTACGGGGGCAGAAAGAAAGGAAGACATTTTCTCTCTTAAAATACCCTACTAAATACTGCTCTTCAAAATATATCAGCTTTATCCAATACTATGTTAATTTTTTTCTCTTCCACCACAACAGAGTGAGGAGCTTGCTCATAGAGCCTTATTCACAAGTCTCGATCCTTTATGAGCTGCCTGGGCCTATTCCAGTCAATTCCTTATTTGTCTTATACTTCTTTGCCTGTATGATCTCTAGTATTTTTCGGCCTTCCTCTTGTTCGGCTTTCCATCGACTTTCGTTTCATACACTGTTTTGGTCATTCTTTTTTCCTGCATTACTTTTACATAGCGAAACCACCGTAGTTTATTTTCTTCTATAATGTGTTTGGCCAGTTTCACTCCGATGTTACTTATTATAGTACTATTATTAGCTTTATCCCTTCGTGTGTTCCGCTCTATCCTCCTGAGGGACCTCACTTCCATAGCTTAGATTTGGCTTCTACGTTTTGAGGTAGTCCAGGACTTGCTCACAAAGGTCAGTAAAGTGATAAACGTAGTTTAATATACTACTTTTTTGACTTTTTTTGTTACTTCTATCTTTCCCAGGAACCCAGTCTAAAGTAAATGTAAGCATTTGTCGGCAAATTTTATTATTTCTAGGACCTCTACTTATAGTTATCCAGCTCCTCTCCCTTCAGTCGTATTATAAGAAAGAGGAGACCTTCTTTCTTTCCCTTTTGCTATTCTCATTACTTTAGTTTTTTTTTGTATTAATTACCATGTTTGCTTCTAGCAGTATTCTGAAGTAGAATTGGAGATCTACTCCGTTGTTCCCGAATATAAATATATCATCCGCGTGGGACAGGAGTGTTAGATTGGATTTAATTCTCTGTGACCCAGCCATTAGGAAATCATTTTCATCTTTGTCCTCATCAGTACTTTTTTTTTGTTCAAAGTAAATAAATTGTTTAAAATTGTTAACTTATATAAAGTAATAATTTGCCTAACAATTCATGTAAAAAAAAAAAAAAAAGAGAAACACCCATATTAACGCTTAGTCAACAATCAACACTTCAAGTTTATTTTATGTTCTCTGAAATAGACACTGGTATAAGTGCTTGATTTGTGCATTGCCATTTTTGTGAAAAACTGTTAAGTCCGAAAGTTGTAAAACTGTAAAGTTGTAGACCGAAATAAATACACACGAAAAAAATAAACAAAGCTTAGTTTAGTATATTTCTATCTCTACCAATACTCTAGTAACTGCAATAAATCTTTTTAACTTTTTGTCAAGGAAAAATTACACCTAAAATTGTGAGTTTAAGATAAGTAATAAATGGCCTAATGTAATAATGAAATTGTCAATTGTCATTACGGTATTCCTCTAATGCTGTTGTCAATACAAAATGATGTGATTAATGAAACGGACTTTGAGAAAGTAATACATTATTTCACTATTCATAGTTCATGAAAAGTATCTCTCTTCTATTTTTTTTAATTATTATATCAAATAAAATACTTTAAACCACTATTTTTAATATTTTTGTTTATGACTTAAAATGGAATAGAAAATAAAGTTCCAAATTTGGAGGGAACCATATTTTCAAGTGGTAGGGCTCCCTCCCACATTTTGTTTAAGAAGGCTCTGTCATACAGAGCGTAACAAGTTATTTCAGGAATTTTCTATATTTTACTGCCCTCCTTAGAAATAACGAATTACCAGGCCAATTCTCAACCACCGGAATATCTGTAAATGAAGCTTCCAGAGAATCATATGAGTCATTGACTCAACCAATAGCTGAGGCGGAAGATTTCGAAGAGGACCTCTTAGTCATCACTTAAAATCACTCCCACATCCTCAACATTGCAACTATCCTTCTGCTCTGTAAATAAATCTGTCTCAATGTCAACGATTCATATTACTCATGCTCGTGCAGAATATCTTTTGGAATTGTCACACCGTTCACATTCATCTCTAAAAAAATTCAAGTACGTAACTTTATATGTAACAAATTCTGCGATTGTTCTAACTCATAACATCTGGATTAGTTCATCAAACGAAATAGTTCATCGATGACGGAAAAGAGAAAAAAAAACTGAAAGTTATTCCAAAACATTGAATTCAGCAGGTAATATTTTATCATGGTAATATGTAGATGAGAAGACGGTGTGGCTTAATGGGAAGGCACTGTGATAATAACATCAAGGATCCGTGCTCATATCTGACTGACATAATTATTTATTCTGTTACTGTAGCCTTGAGTCAACCCTGTGGGTTCAGGAGTCTTTCGATGTCTATCTAGCTTCATATAGTGGGTACCCTTAAGTGAGGATAAATCTAGCGTTCGAGCATGATTCTGATCAAGTAACCCCCTTACACAACCGTTGGTCAAGTAACACTAGTTCCTTACAAAATACTGCACCTCTGACTATTTATGGGTTGTAGATTTATTTATTAATTTTTTTTTTAATACTCAGATGAATGAATTATTTTACGAGGTCCCGTAAATGTAGGTTGCACCACAGTTTTGACTTTTTATTTGATATTCTGCATTTTTGGCCTTCTTACTGCGGTGTAAATAGTCTGAAATTTCTTGTTCAGCTTACAAAGAGTAGTAATGAACGTTAAGCAACTACTTAACAGCATGTTTATTTGTATATTTTTACTTTATTTTTAATGGACTTAAGGTAACTAAAGGTAGTATCCTGGGCCCTATCCTCTACAAAATCTATACAGCTGATATCTCAATCAATTCCAGCACTATCCTCACCAACCTTTTCATTGTATTGTAAATTTTCCAACCCCATATAAGAACCTTCCTATATTGGAGGATTATAAATCCCATTAAATGACCTTTACCCCTTGTCGCAAACCTACGGACTGCCCTACACTATCCTCTAATAATATTCCACCTGCCCCTGTGGAACAGATTAGTTACCTAGGATTACATCTGGACAAAAGACTAATCCTCATTGCATTAGAATCCTCATACAACACTGTCAAGACAGGAAACCACGACAATTCCGACAATTACAACACTTATTAGACAAACGGTCTAAACTTCCAATAATGAGAGATAGTTGACCGTGGATGACTTATACGAGGAGAAGATATTTAGGGGGTTTGGTCAAAATAAAACACAAATAAGTTGAAGTAACTTATTTAATCGTGCCAACGTTTCGGCCAGAATTTCTAGCCTTCATCGGGGCTGTTAGCTTGAAATCTAACGACCAAGATTGGATACTTGTTAGTTAATGATACTTTAGAGGAAGAATTTTTGAGCATTTGGCTTAGAGGTCTTGATAAGCTATTTCAACATGGATTTGAGTTGAAAACGGAAATTCTAAATATTGCATGATCCAAAAACTGCTATCCTCCCTTTTACTGTAGGATTCAGACATAGATAAATGAAAGCAAAAACAAACAAAGCTGATAATTTCATTTTTCATATTTATTTTTTATATTTCAATCCTTAATGATTTTTTCTAAAAAAAAAAAAATCATGCTGTTCACTTGCTAAGCTAATTTCACCTCTCCCTCATAAGGTTACTAATTTTTTTGTTTCCAGGGAAACAAAAATTTGACTCTAACGAACTTTTGTTTCTCTGGAAAAGTAGATCTAAAAAATTAACCTATGTTGACGATTATTTCTGTTTCAAATGATATAACTATATGCCATACTGATCGAATTGCAGAATATGATTTAACTTTTCTATTATATAGTTAATCTTAGATTCAACTTAACTATAAATATTATTTTTAAAAATGTGAATGGCACCATATTCAAAATATTCCATGCCATGTTCATTTTCCTCTAATGATATTCTAAAAGTTAAAAATCATTTTATTGATCGAAAACACAGTATTGAGCAATGAAATAGGTATATCAATGTGCGTATTTGTAAATAAAATTATAAATAAATATAAAAACAGAATCAAAATATGTAAATAAAATAAATAAAATGTCCAACAATAATATAATAATTAAATACAAATATAAATAAATAGAAGTATTAGTAACGTGATATATTTCTTTTTTATTTATTTAATACCAGATCGGCCTGGTGGGCCTTACATGGTTGATACAACTTTTTTTTTCTTTTTTTTAAATTAAAGGTGATATAAAAATATATATTATTTTTAAATTTATATTTTAGGGAGTTTTGTCGATTCAAGATCAAATATTCGACTCTAAATAAAAATTTTAAACAACGACAGAGACAGGTTAAAATCCAATTTTAAAAGATTATATTACTAAAACGTCAAATAGATGATGTACTATAGTGCAAGTTATTATACTATGATTTATTGTTGCATAATATAAATTAAGTAATAAAGCTTGAAGAGGATTATTTTAATAGTACCATTTGAAAAATTTGTGATACCTAAAAATTAAAATCATTGAGCATTGAGAGTCCTTGTCTGACTAAAGGGTAGTTTGAGCGACCGCCAGGGGTCGTTTTGGTCTAACTAAGAAAGTGCTGCGGTCTACCAGCTAGTTGAACAACTAGGGGGTAGCTACCCTTCCCGGTTCGTCTCCTAGGCGACTTCTAATAGATAGATCTCTTATTAATTCGTAGAGTTTCGAGAATATTATTAAACATGATTTGAAATCTAATTTTGTCTTCAATAAATGTGATAGTAACTGTTACTATTTTTTTTAAACAAAAGGATGATTGTTATAAAACAATAGTAGTTTAGGAAGATTTCTCCGTAAAATATATTGCACAACAAAAATTTGTTCATAAAAACAAACGAACACATTAAACCTCAGATAAGTATGTCACCGGATACCTTCAAGTACCAATAAATGATTTGCTCAATTCGATTTATGTTCCATTTGCCTATTGAATTTTATTAATCCATGTTTATTTTTCTGTTCTTAGAGGGACCGGAAAAAAAAGTTCATAAAAACAAATCTGGTTTGTTTTTATATGTATATAAAAAATAGTAACTAGTAGTATAGTAACTATGTTTTTAAATAATGTAATTTATAAGTAGTAAATAAAAAATTATGTTAATTAAATTGAATGTAAATAAATTAAGTGATATTAGTGCCCTAACCTGCTGAAGGTAGGTTTCATTGTTAATGGTGTAAAAATAGGTTATAATGTTCTAAAATTATATATTTGTATTTAAATAGCCATTTTATAAACTTTTGAGAGGAAACTGTTATGTTATTATTTTGATAATTGTATTTGTTTTGAAAATATGTTATGTGTGAGGGAATAATATAATAATTATATGTAAACAAGTTTTAGGTTGTCTCTTTGATAATGGCCAAGGGGCCGAAACGTAGGAGAATTGAAATAAATTTAGTTGAGAGTAAAAGGATCATTTGAAGTGTTAGTTATTAAAATTAACCAGTCCCAAACAATTATTTGAAAAAAAAATATTAAATTTGAAAACTAACCATTCTGATTTATTTATTTATATATTTGAGACAGGTAATATATTTTTTGATTAATATTATTTTAATTCTTGAAACATAGAAATGAATTTGTAACTCTAATTAGAAGCAGATAGTTGAAAAAATGAAATAAGTGTAAACTATGGGTCACTTCTATTTTGTTTGACGTATGAAATATAATACTGTATGAATAAGCAAGAATATTAATGTATTTGAGGTGCTTATAAATTGACTTCTTAATAACATTAAGGAGGTTATAGCTCAATAATAAAAATACATAATATAAATAATTATGAGAAACTTATGAAAGTAATATTGAAATCATGTGCAAAGATATTTCAAGACGTCAATCACAGAACCTCAACTTTTAACATAAGAACCTCTATGGAATCTACTGATCTATGTCCTTGACATCCATTCATGATGTGTTGGAATAAAAAAAATTGTCAATGTTTAGACTACATCATACGTTTCTTAAGTGAGATCAACGTACAACCGTTGTAAATGGCAATAAATAATTTTTTTTTCCTAACTACTTGTGACTTTATTTATTTGTCTGACCTTCAGAAATCAAAAAATTCATTTTGGTTCTGTTTATTTATTTTATTAAATTAATTGTTAGGTTTTAAATAAAAATAAAAATATCAGGTAAAACCTCTTCTTGGCACTTGCATTTTTTGTGCTTCAATTCAAGGAATTAAGACATGACCAGGAGGACAGCACCTCGTTAAGGAAGACCCCTGGCTCTCGATGGGGTCGCCTTACATGGACCCCCGCAATCCTCCCTGGACCAGCTGCTTCTATAAAACACGACGTGCGACCACTGCTAATTAGATCCGTATTCTTGAGGAAGCAATGGTATATAGCTTGATAAGCCTTGATAGGCACGCGCCCTGGAGCTGCCTCCAGGAAACATGATCTCTTACCCTTCAGACCTCACTTGCTCCTCTTCCAAATTAGCTTCTCATTATACGCCCCTTCGTTTGCGGGTATTGTGTTGCAGCCGGCTATCTTCTTTGTAGGCTAATATCGTTTGTAAAACGAGAGCGCTTAGCTTTAACGATGATTCTCAGAGTCGCAAAACAGGCGCCGCATTTGAAAACAATTGTTTAATACAAGCTTAAAAGTAAATAATAAACAAAAGAAGTAAATCAAGTAAAATAAATTAATTAATTTGGGCGCCAAAATATTAAGAAACTGAGAACACCCTTTTGCCATTAGTTAATAGAAATTACTTACTTACTCTTAATTTCAGTCCGAAAATGCTGCTCCAATTGGATCTGCCTTGGTATTAGTTGCTCTCCGGTATAATAATGAACACTACATGTTCTAGTTGTTTATATGCTACTTTTAAGTCAAAAGACTCAAGTAAATGTTTAATGCTTGCACATTTATTTTAATATTCAATAAAATGAATTTGTATACATCTGTTGATATTATTTCCAAATAAATAAAAAAATTGTGTCAAATCGACAATCAATGTTAGTGATTAATTTAATGAGCGCATTTCAGGCCAAAAAAGTTAATAATAGTAGGTCAATCTATATTAGCAAAATTAATACTGCATTTAAAAAACAGTGGTTCTTAATTTTTGAAATTTTTTCAAAATATGCACCCTCATAAACATGATACGTGATAATAAATTAATTTTATCAAGAAATACCTGCATTTTTCCACTGTGCAAAAATTGGGAAAGTGATTATGCTGAATGATACCACTTGCACAATGATGTATTTCATAATAAGCAATTTATTTACTTATTAATAAAATACTATGGGGAGTGGGGTGGCTCCTAAACCTTACTGTGCTACTTAACCAAAAGACCCGGGTTCGAATCCGGATGTGACAGATAATTATCCATTCTGTTACTGTAGTCAGGAGTCAACCCTTTGGGTTCGGGAGCCTTTCTGAGTCCACTTAGCCTCATGAAGTGGGTACCCTTAATCTGGTGGTCGAGCGTTCGGATCAAATCACCTCCTTTCAGAACTGTTGTACTAGAAACAGTACTTCCTTACAAAGTACTACACCCTTGAGTCTTTATGGGTAGTGGTATAAATTTAATTTTATTATTTAATATGAAATGCAATTATAAAGAAATGTTTTTTTTTCATTTGTATTCGTTTTTATTATTTTTAAAAATTAAAAAGCTCTTTTACGTGAGATTTCAGAGTTAACATGGGATCTGAAGGGTAAATCCGATTTAGCACTAGCAATCTGGAATATATTAAGTACTATAAAAAAAAAAAAATGATAAGAATAATGTATTCGTGTATATATTTTTTGAGATTATTAATATTTATTTAATGTGTATCCAACATGATTCACTTTATTTATCAAACATGATTGAGTATATACAGTTTTAATACTCATTTCCCTAATGATATTATCTCATTAAAAGATTAATAAAATGCCATATAAAAAATAATGTGATTTAATTTATAAATATTAAAACCGGAAAAAAAAAATTAAATATGTTAAAAATTTAACATAAATGAAATGTAAAAATTAAAATTGAATTCCTATCATTAACAGTTATTAAAAGTTATCACAATATTATTCTTTTTAACAAAGAAGGTTGATTGTGTAAATAAATAGTTTTAATTTTTAATTTAATGTGAACAATTGACTAATTAGGGTAATTTGTGGACTGATATGAATGACCTGGGCAGAATAGCCTGCATAAAGTTGTTTTTTAAATGATATGGTTCTAAAATAGTATTAAGATTGTCCTTGATGATCCCTGAAACGTCGGAGTTATATAATAAAAAATGTTTTGAAATTAAAATAGGATAAAATTTGTATATTTAAACAATATTAACCAGTCTCAAGAAGTTGTAAAGATTATAAATAAAGAAATTATATGTTTAGATAATTAAATTAACAAGAAGTTAATAAAAAATATAGAATGAAAGTTGGATTTATTAGTTATGTTGTAAAATTGCTATGAATTTTTATCATTTAACACCTAATTTGCTGATATTAGTTGTGTTTTTTTCATTCAACCTATCTTTATTTTTTTACTTTTTATAATGAAAGTAGAGTACATCGTATTTAATACCCGATACGATCAAAGTCCAAAGAACAAAAAAAAACTTGTGGATAACGACGTTTGTTGCTTCCTTTACTTAGCAAGCATTTGTACAAATCCTGGATTTGCCGCAAGTGGCAAGCGTGTAGATCCAAAAAAATAATAACATTTAAAAATTTTCGGGTCAAATCAAAAAATCAGAGTGGTAATCGGAAGTTATGATACGCACGCCGCACATTTATAACTTTCAACTAGATAATTATACTAAATCGTAGCTGGCTATTTCTACAAATTCCACTTTCGGTACCATTATCACTGTGATTATGAAGCTGGGATAAATTGTAAATTTTTCCAAGAGAGTCCGATGACTAAACGTAATAAGATTATTGCTGAAGCCCCGATATGCAGTGATGCGAACAGATCTGCCTTAATGAAACAAATGGATCTAACAAACTGTTTAGCTGCCTCTACACGTGTGGAATAATCCTCATTCACTAGGAACTGGAGGGTACGTCTCATCAGGGCCATTCACTAAAGAAAGAGGATACGTTCTGGTTCGGGTTGCTTTAAGTTAAAAATAATGCTCTGATTACTTGCAGTCTCTACCGATAGACCACGCATGGCGAATCCTATTGGACCTAGAGAGCTAATAATTACTTATAAGTCCTGTAAAAAATCTTTATTTCTGTTTATATAAACTATTTATGATAGGAATTCAATTTATAATTTCACGTCAGACTTATAAAGGAATAACAAATGTTTTGAGACTAAAATTGATTTGTTTAAACAATATAATTTCCATATAAACTCTTATTTGTGCTTTGTTAAATAAATAATAAACTGTTAAAGTTAATTAACAAGAATTAAAATAAAGTATTTATAATGAATCGATACAATTTTAAAACATATAATCTTTAAATAAAGTTAATTACTGAAAATAAAGTTTAGGGAAATTCTTTAAGTAATTAAAATACAGAGAACAAAAATATTTATCTGTAGGCAGTTCTAAAAACAAGGCTAACTGAACACAAGGGTGTGAATGTAGCCCTAGTTTTTGATTTGTGAACAAACCAACACTCAACTGGTCGGCCACATATTTAGGCCAACGTATACCAACCAGGCCAAATAACTCATCTACATGCATGCGCATTCCCGATTTTTCCTAGTCTGGCAAGCATGTAGAGGCACCTTAAGAAAAGGATACGGTCAATATTACCTCCCAAAATAATTGAAAATCTAAATATTTGATTAAGAACCGTTACTTTCTTTTTAATGATTATTAAACATTCTTATTTGAACATATGAGACCAATTGATTCATTTTCAGGAATCTCCAGACATTATTATTTTGTAAAACTCTCATATAACTTTAACTGAAAAGGGATAAAGCAACAAACTATGGAATGCGGTCATAGCATCGTTTAGCAGTGGATTAGTTATTTTTTGTTAATGTTATTCGTCTAGTTGATACAATTTTACACCATTAGGTTTTCTCGTGGTGAAAATAACGAATAAAAACTTTGTTTCTAGCAAGAATACAACAGTTTAACAAAGCCATTTACATATGACTGCAATATATCAGGCAAGTTCGAATGTCTCCGATTTTCTACTCTAAAATATTTAATTAAAGGAGAACATTTATATTCTTTCATTGTACATATTAAAAAAATCGTATTACTGCTAACAATGCAAGATGATTAGTTATTTCCAGTAGATAAAATTTTAGGTACTTAAGAGAAAGATTTTTTGATAACTCATCACTTAAGACCTGATAAACTGTTTTAATAAAGATAAGACCTTTGTAATTTTGAAAATCATTTAATTGTTCATTGATATACCAAGTTTAATCGAAATCATTGTATCCGTTTTTGGAAAGATCATACAAATTTGAATTCATTGTTAGCAGTAATACGAAATTTTTAATATGTACAATGAAAGAATATAAATGTTCTCCTTTAATTAAATATTTCAGAGTAGAAAATCGGAGACATTCGAACTTGTCTGATATCTTCCCATTGCAGTCATATGTAAATGCCTTTGAATTGAATTTGAACAATCGATTCTACACAAGGTACATCCGGTCAGTCGATTCTAGGCACATACATTTTCATTACATACTATTAATTTTAATAATGAAATTATTTTTTCTTCATAAATCATTCACGGTTTCTCTTTTTATCTGACCAACTTCAAATTTTTATCCTATGAAGAGGATATTGATAATATACTAAAAGACATTATTCGGACTCTACTAGGTCAATTTTTATTCTAGATAAGACAAATCATTTAAAACTGTTTATTGTCTTCAAATTCAGCAATTATATACTCTATTTTTATCATCAGAAAGAGGGAAAAAATAATAAATTTTAATTTTTGTGTGAGCAATTCATTTTTAAATCAATAAGGTGAAATGTGGAAAGAAATTCACTGTCTCCGCTAAGTGTGAAAACATATTTTTAACCTAGTTTATTTAACTTTTGTCTACAGTTACATAACGCGAGTTTTATTTTCAGATTTTCTTCCTACTTTTCTGATTTTTTTTTTTTAAATACTTTTAACTTCTTTTAATAACTTCTTGTTAGATAATTTTAAGCATTGAGATAAGTGATATTAGCAAGGCAAATGGGGAGCACTTTACCGCATACTCAGTTTTCTTTCAAACCAGTGGAAAACACTCGTTATTAACGTTAATAAATAGAAAAAAACAGGAAAAATTATAAAAGCGGTTCAGATGTAATAAAAATTCCTGCAATAATAATATATTATTATTTGAGTAGGTAACTAGTTTTCTGATTGCATCTTTCTCACAAATATTTATCCCATTACCCTTACAAATGCATATTATCCCATCATCTGAAATTATTAAATGAGTCAAAGAGAAATTTTAATTAGAAAAAAAGCTATTTTTTTTATTTTATTTTTTTTTTACTTTGGAAAATAAATAAAAGTTTTTTATTTATTTTTTAGAATGGGAGAGATGCTAGAAATAAATATGAACTTCTTTATTAAAATAAAATATATTAAAAATTGATTTGACATACTTTACTTGATTCAAGTTGAACTTCTTTCTGCCCTAAGCTCAATGAAATATCTCGAGCGTATTTTTTTTTCTTCTAATTTTACGTTAAAAACAAAAAAATAATAAAGTGTATATGTTTTTTGCAGATACATAATGATTAGAGAAAATAAATATATGACAAAACACCATTTTTCTAACTAGTATATATATATTCTAGGCTCTTGAGTTCTTTTATGAGAACACTGTGACTGGTTTCCGTCGTCAGTGAGTTCTTGACTGTACCATCTCTGTGTATTGGCAGGCAGTTTGTTTCTCCTAGTTTCATTTATGAGGATTTATTATATTTTGCGTTTAAAATAATTACTTATAATCAAACAATAACAACAAATAAACACTGTAGAAAACGATCGGCAAAGATGACACGATATAAGTCCCTTTAACCACTTGATTGATGCCAGATAAACAAAAAAACTATAATTCGAAAGTTAAACACAGCCGGTTTGAAAAGTGACTCGGGTAATGAGGCCAGTAATCGCGGCCATTTTACCATTACGAATTTTCCGAGAAAAACCGCTGGCAGAGATGGAACTTTTTCTCCCGGAGAAAATTAAGTTGGGAGAAGACTTTTTCTGTTGACTTTGCCCGGCATGGAAGTGGTAGGGGATAGCGTAGAATCGGGTCTGTTTGGCAATGAGGAGTTTCGCAAGAGGTCAGTGTTAAAGGCAAGACCCTGGCAGCTGATTGGTCCTGTCAATCCACCATTTGCATCTAAATCTACTTTTGTTCCAGTATTAATCTGTCATGCCATCTAGGCCAAGCTGACTCTCCGTAGGCGTTGGCTTCCTCTTCAAAGAGATTAAACATTAGCATTCACTCGGTTACTCTTTGTTGTGTTTCCGTGTTTAGAAACAATTCGTTGTGCAATGGAATTCTGCTCTTAATATCATGGGTATTCCAAAGCTTTGGGTCTGGATTTTATATTACAGAAAACATAATTGATCATTTCGTAGTAATTATTCTATTCCACTGTTCATCATACATATTAAACACTCCATCACATCATTAAATTTAAATCCTGTGTTTATTATCGCAGTACCAGTTTTTAACCATCATATGTATAATAGACGACTATATGTCCTTTTTCTTTGTATACTTATGTAATTCTCCAGAAAGTAGACAGTTAGACGATAGCCAAATCAGTTGTTTACTGTACATAAAATTTTACAGA
Organism: Halyomorpha halys; assembly: GCF_000696795.3. Lineage (NCBI taxonomy): Eukaryota > Metazoa > Arthropoda > Insecta > Hemiptera > Pentatomidae > Halyomorpha > Halyomorpha halys. The sequence continues at coordinate 644,952 of NW_027105546.1, forward strand.
GTTACAACAGAAGTAGAGTAAAATACATTAGAGTTGAAGCACAATTCTACCTACCTAAAACAATAGAATTGAAGTCCCTTTCCACATTTTTAATGAATATAACAGTGTTGATTATAATTTCTTTTTTGATATCCATGTATGAATAATTGTTGATTAACAATAAAAATTGTAAAGTAAGAGAAAAAAATGTCAAATATAGTTTATCAAATACTAATCCCCACAAAATTCCATTCCTATTTTTATATGTCACGCCAGTACCCTTCCCACATTCAAATCCTGCATATTCCTTTAATCTCTATCCATGCTGTCACAGCAGAATTAAATTGATGTTCTTTATTTATAATCTTTCCTTTTTTATTCATAGTTTTTATTGAAGATATGATGTAATGTGACACAATCAAGGTCAATAAGTATTAGAGTTCTAAGTTCACATTCATATTATAAATATACAATAAGTAAATTTAAACACAATGAAAATAACATGATTAAAATACAAAACAAAATAAGAAAAAAAGAATAAAATAATATGACAGAATAATTTATACACGAGATAAAGAAAACTAAGTTTATGAAAGAATATAGCAGATACATCTGACACACAATTCACATTTATTTGCAATATTTAGATTTATCCTCGGAAGCTCAAAATCAAGTAGCCCCAGTAAGGAAAGCAAAGATTTCCAATAAATCCCAGCGCTTCTCTTCCAGTCACATCACTTGTCATGTCGAATCTAAATTTATAAAGTCCACCTTATTAACTCAGTATTATTGCTTTTAATTAATATTAATTTCTTAAATTAAATGTCTCCCAATTATAATTTGTTATTTATTTTTTCTATAATGTATTGATTCTTTTATCCTGAAGCTCTGAAACCCATCTACTAACTTCATAGTATTTATCTCGACGAACTCCTATCTTATGAATTTATTATTATTATTATTTTTATAATCACTATTTCAGCTTTATATTTAAACTATGTTTTTTTTGCTTGTTTTCCAGTAATCTTGTTGGTGTTGATTCATAATAGTGTAACATTTATTAACTTTACTGTTTAATTAAATCATATCAACAATTTCGATTTAAAAATCATTATTTACCTTAAAATAGATTTTCATTTGAGATATGTTAGTATTGCATTGAACTCCCAGAAATCACCTGTAACATTGAGAACAAGAAATTATTGCATAATAGGAGACACAATAAGTTGACTTAATTACATCAATTACAGAAATATTGTTTAAAAAGTATCACAATATTTTTATTTCACAAAAGGAACCTATGGAGCTTTAGCAAAAAAGATAAAAAAAGAAAAAAAATTGGTCAATATCTATTGAAAGAGAAAAAGCCTACCGAATCGATTGTCGTCTCGCTGATAGGCGTTTAATGGTGTATGGTGGCCAACCATAAGTTATTTCTTTTAACCATTACTTCTGCTTACTAGTCTTAACTATTTCTTTCATTTTCTGAAAAAAAAAGCTACTCATTTATATTTAAAATACTAATTAGTAACAGTTTGTATACTTTCAATCTTTTAACATGTTATAGAAATGGGAATTAACACACACCTTAAGTTTCGTCAAGACCTCTTAAGCTGTTGAACATAAAAAAAGGTCTTTACATTTAAATTAAAAAGAGGTAGTGGGTATTTTCTGACAGAAAAAACATACAATTTAGTAAATGACTTCATACTTGAAAGACGTATGTATGTTTTTTTTCCTATCACTGGAAGTTGGAAAGTATCTTTTCACTTTTTATAGTATGTACCTACTCGATAAATTAACTAAATCTAACTGAAATCAGATTTAGATTTATTGCAATTTCTAATTTTACACTAGTTGCATTTGCTTCGATCGATGTCATTAAAACCCCAAGCTAGGAATCGAACTACCTTTAGTGTAGAATTTGCATCCAGCTCAATCTGATTTCTGCATTTACTCATCTCAGCATGAATATTCTAAGCCGATGCATGCAACAGCAGGCAGAACCGAATGACTTCAAATTGTAAATTAGTTAAGTCTGTCCAAAATAGAGCTTTAGAAGGCCATGATTATTTATAGGATAAAAACATTCTTTCTGACATAGCCTGACTGTTAAAACCAATGAATATAGCAATTAATCAATTCTAAGTACGTGTGTGTGTTAGTGTGTGTATACGTATTATAATTTTATATAATACTTGCAAATTTTGGTCATGGTATAACATGTTTTAATTGTCCTCGAGCAAGCGGATATATTGCTGTAGTACGTTGTTGTTTGTTTTTTCTATGCTTAGTGTATTTGTATTTTCGAAATAAAAGTAATTATCATAATTCATCATATGCATGTAGCTCTAACAAATATTTCGAATGTATATTAAAAAGTAAATAAATATAAAAAAGAAACTACAAATGAATTATATTCACCGTAACCGATCGCTGGATGAGCAGACACATAATTGATTTTATTATATATATATATATATATATATAGAGAGAGAGAGGAACAAAATATAGCTAACGACTATTTATTTGTAGACGTTTCGCCCCATTTTAGAGGGCTAAAAAAGATCCTCAACAAATGCAGTTGTCATCTGTGTTTCAATCTTACAGTCCTGAGGAAGCCCTGCAAAGTGGGCTTAAACGTTGGTCAACAATAAATGCAAGGTGGCCTGATAAGTTTCCGACCTAACAAAAATACATTTTTCTGATTTTTTTTTTCACCATAGTCTCCTTGTAACTCTACAGACTTCTCTCCGAAGCGATGCTCCCATGTCTTTAACCCGTCCAAAAAGTATTCGTCGTTTTTCTCTGCAAAATAATTGTTCATGAAGTTGATTGCTTCTTCATTTGACGAAAATCTCTGTCCTCCGAGTGATATTTTTATACGAGAGAAACAAAAAAGAAATCGCTTGGGGCTAGATCTGGTGAGTAAGGCGATTGGGCAAACAGTTCAAACCGTAATTTGTGGATTTTCACCATGGCAACAGCTGAGGTGTAAGACGGTGTGTTGTCTTAGTAAAACAGGATTTTCTTTTTCTGCAAATTTGGACGAAGTTGTGCCTTCAGCTCGTCAAGTAATGTGTGTAGTATGCTCCTGTAATGTTTTTTTGAAGATAGTTATTGAAAATAGTTTCCTTTTTGAAGATTGATAACTACGTGACTATCTCAAAAAACAGTCGCCATCACTTTCCGGCCGAGAGTTTCTGCTTTTTTTTTTGGAGCCGGTTTCCAAGTTTCATCTACAGTAATTAATCGGCGCCAAAACTCAGATTTATTGCATCTAAACTGCGCCAACAGAGCATTGGAAATGTTCCTTCGAACACATTTATGGTCTAACGTGAGCAAACGCGTCACCCAACGTGCGGACAGCTTTCTCATATCTAAATGTTGATTTAATATGTAACAAACACATTCTTTTAACATATTCATAACCTCTGCTATCTCACTCATTTTAATTCGGCGGTCGTCTAGCACCATTTGGTGAACTTTGGCGATGTTTTCGTCGGTAATTGTACTTTTTGGACGTCCCGAACGTTCATCCTCTCCTAAGCTCTTACGGCCACGTTTAAATTCAGCTGTCCAAAATTCCACTGTGGTGCATGAGTCCCCATACACAGAATCTAACTCACAAATAGCTCGATACTCGATTTTTCCATTTTCACAAAAACACTCATATCAACTCACCAAACGACTACATAAACACTGCGCCTACAAAATGGCTGAAACTTTGGTGGGTAACTGTCAACACATGAACAATGAAATTCACTTGCTTTTATTTACGAGTGCTGCCATCTTAAGTTGTGATCGGAAACTTTTCAGAACGCCCTCCTAGTATTCTTCTACTATTTTGATACCTTTATTGACCGCCATCCGGACTATCCTCCTACAATCTACTTCATACGCTCAACTATTTACTTCCAAATTGAACAATGATAATAAAAATATTATGATAATATAAGCTATTAGATTTAAAATCATCATGATAACACGTAAAAATAGAAAAGTAGGTATTAGAATAATAAAAACAAAAGTATCCCGTAAAATGTTTGTTTTTATTTCTGTCATATCTATTTTTTTATTTTTACGTGAAATTACGTCTCCTGTACATTTTTAAATTAAAAAGTTTATGTTGTTTTTTTTTTAATACACCTGTTATTGTACATCTTATTTTTATTTCTTATTTATTGACCCTACCTTTGTTTACTTTTCTATATCTTATTATCTTACAATGTCAAAATATTTTTAATTGTTTTGTACCTTTTTTAGCCCCAAAAATGTGGGGCTGTGGTAGCCAATCGTCGGCAAATAAATAGTTGTCAACTATTTTTCGTTCCTTTTTAACCGCTACCCCGACTACATCCTTCATATAATTGATTTTAGATAGTAAATTATGTTTAAATCAGCATTTTCCCAAAATGGCTCATTAAATTACTTTATATAAACAT